>NC_081409.1:143115475-143382975 GCF_030272615.1 Cryptomeria japonica
TATTAGGAGCACTCGATTTCTTGATTGTGAATGGGGGTTGATTTGCATTCACCGCTCGTGCGTCAACAACTCCATCATTAGTAACATTCTTGTTTTTATACCAAAATCTATTTTTGTCCCCTGAACTATTTGTTTTGTTACTGTCCTTGTTAAGCTTAATGATTCCCTTGGCTACAAGAGCAGTTTCAATGTTCATCCCTTTCTTAATGAGTTTTTCAATAGTACTGGGACTTTTCAATTTGAGTTCATACATCATTTCTAGGACCAAATTTTGGATAAACAAGTTCACTTGTTGTTCTTCAGGTATATCTAGGTAAGAATGACTATATAAGCTTCGCCATCGTTGCAAGAACGTCACTAATGGCTCACCTTGCTTTTGCTTGGTGTTACATAAATTTGACATGGTCACGTCACTATCGATGTTGAACGCAAAGTGTGATATAAACTTTTGAGCCAATTCCGACCAAGTCCTTATATTTCTTGGTAGATGCGAATACCAATCCATGGCTTGTCCCATGAGACTTCATGCAAATAAGCGCATTAAATATGTTTCCTCATAACTCACTTTAGTACATGCCGCGAAAAATGCTCGAATGTGATCTTTTGGATTGCCATTCCCTTTATATTTCTCAAAATTAGGTGCCTCAAAATGCTTAGGGAAGGGAGGCATGTATAAGCTCTTGTCGAATGGATTAGGACATAAATCTTGATCTGTGTACAACTTCTTTGTTCCTTTAGTTTCTAATGCATCAACTTGTCGTTGCAACTTCTCAAGCTATTGTGCAATTGTATCAAATTTTGGAGGTTCATCATTAATCCTGGTGGGTACTCTTTGTCGATACATCGTGTTTCCGATTGGTTGTTGATACTCTAAAATTGCCATCTTTGGTGTATCCGACATATAATGTTCTTGATACACCTCTTGTTGTTGTGGTTGTGCCATGCCTTGATATTGACCTTGTTGCTGTGCTTCTTGCAGCCTAGGTTGACATTGCAATTGAGGGTGTTGTTGATATTGCACAGGCGCCAATTGCAGTTGTGGAGTATGATAGCTCGTTTGTCTTGGCACATATTGAGGCACATGTTGTTGTTGATGCGGATGAATAAGAATTTGCTGACTTTGTGCCAATTGTTGTCGTCACGGTGTAAATCCCATCATTTGCAAAAAACTTTGTTTAGGTGGTTTTTGTTGGTTCTCCTTAAGATGGGGTATGGCACTTGCATTAACTTGCTATGTTGTTTGTCCAATCCATTGTGGTGGTTGCAAGTTTGCATTAACTTGTAATGAGGCAAAACGCGCTGCAATTTGTTGTCGAATGTGATATTGTTGTTGTTGTGCATTGTTTATTTGCACATTTGATTGTACCGTTTGTGTATTACTCAATTGTTGCAACATTTTTTGTTGGCGCAAACCACTATCTATAGCTCTTTGTGTCACCATTATCAAAGGATCTGTCACCATGGTGTTTGGCAAACATATTGAGCTTAACGGGACATAAGAACTTTGTTGCATTGTGGAATTGTTTTGGACATTAGTGATATCAGGCATTCTAGTCGTGAAGCTTTCTTGCATCGTAGATTTTGATCCAATTTTATGCATGTGAGGAACCACTTCCTGTTGAGGGACAATTGTCAATGTTTGCGTGGTCTTCATTTGATCTTGTGTTACAGGTGTTGTGTTGAATAATGGATTATTTATTGTTTCAAATGGTGACTTTTGAGGAATAGTCACTGTCAATGCCTTTGAAGCACGTTTACTCATCAAGGTAGGTTGAATTTCCTATTGCACATTTTCTTCATTTGGATGCAGAGAGAAACTTAACAGCTCACCGCCTTTTTGCTTTTGCACATTAATTTGCTCGTTTGAGGAAGCCACATTACTCATCATGTCAAGATATTTTTGTGGGAACATCTTAAAGACTTTGTTCAAGAATTTATCCATCTTTTTTGTCAACTTTGGATCTTGAAGAAACATATCAACATCATCAGAAGCATCAGAATCTGATGAAGAATCTGGTTGGACATTTGGATTTGCCTCCTATTGAATGCCTTGATCTGAACTAAATCCTTGTGAAAGAGTTTGTTCCTCATGTAATGTTTGAGCTTGAATGTCATGTTGCAAATTTGGTTGATTCCAATTGAAAGGTGTGTTTCCTTTTGGTGTTGGTGGAACACTCCCATGTCCTGGTTTCATGGGCACAAATACTGGTTCATATAATGGAGGTGGTCCAAGTTGAACCATTCCATATGGTGGTAATGATGTGTTTGATGAACCTTCAGTTTGTACTGTTTGACTAGTTTGAAACTGCGAATTTGATATGTTGTCAATGGGTTGATACGGTGGCTCACCCATCTTTTTAGATTTTGACCTTGTTTCAACAGGCATGTCACTATGCAAATGCAATATTTTTGGAATTTTTCAAGGATAATATATGATATGCAACTAAATGCAAACTAAAATAGATGAAAATGCAATCCATGGCAAGAATGCAATTTATGTTTTTGGTTATTTTTTCAAGATTTTGACAAACTTATGAATGCAATTCTAAAAATGAGACCCTTAGGAAATTGAAATGATGTCTAGACCTCAAAGGACAAAAGGACCAAGTGACAAAAGGACAAGATGACAATGTCTCCCCTATATGCTTGGATACTAAGCTAGGTTTGACGAAATGATAATAATGACAAAAAGAGAAAAGGTTTGATAAGGTCTAGACTTCCTAACAATGACTTAGGGTTTATCAAAGATTTGGATTACTCAAGTATGACAAAACCTAGTTTTGACACTATATGCAAAGGGACAATTACTATGCAAATGATCCTAATATGATATGATAATGACCTAAGCTTAGTGAAGAGACCTAGGGTATGCAAATATGAATGTATGACAATGGTATTACTCCAATGCAAGAGGACACATGCAAATGGATGACCCTTACTGATATGCAAAGGGGAGTATGACCTAGGTGAAACTTAACCTTAATAATTGACAATGAATTTGCAAAATGCAAACCTAGGATGAACCTAAATCTAAGTGACATGAATGTTGAGACAAGATTTTGAAAAATGTTTGACAACCATGTTTGAAGATGTTTTGAACTTTGTTGGATGAAATGTTCTTGTGTTTAACCTTGTTTTCAATCAATTTGTCTTGTTTTTGAAATGAGATGCAATTCAACTTTTGACAAGCAAAGAAGACAACATATTTTAACTTAGAATCAAGACAATCATGCTCATTCACACATTTCTTATGGTAGGCAAGGACATTAGGTACTTGAGAGGTAGACTTATTATGGGATTCAAGGAGAATACATAGATGCTTGACCCCATGGGCTCCCCTCCACGACACTCGCTTCTCACGGTAGCCAAGCATCAGTCCCCATGGAAATCTCCCCATGGTGAACTTAGTATCTCTTCCAAGTATCCAAACTTGTCCTTCTCAAGCAACTAGAAGGATTTTTGGCCTCTAAATACAAGGTGTTTAGTAAGGATTTCTATTAAGCGCTACTTCTTGGTGTCACGCAAGTGTGATTGAGACATAGGCCCACCAAGATACCAAACAAATGTAGTCGCACAAGCATGATTTAGACCGTGAGGCCCTACTTAGATGTTGATATGAGAAAGAGTCCAAGGGTCATCACTTCCCAAGTAACTAAAATTCCCACGTAACCCTTCCTTCAAAGCTTTCGCTCATCAGGTATTTATTTATAGTGAGTTAGAATGCCAAGGTATTCTAGCTGTAATCACTTTGGGTCATTCCCTTCTCATGATTGTCACTTGCTTGCAAAAGAAAATGGTCAGGAAGGCAGGCCCTCTAAAGGTGACACACAATAAAAAACATGAGCATGGTAACAAAGATCTGGATTTTTGATCACCCTAAGAAGGATGAGAGCATACTCTCCTACTCCAATGTCAAACTCAACAATCAAAGAAAACATACATTCATTCCATCCTATTTAGAAATCATACTAGGTGCCTAAACATTAATTGCAAACACAAAGTTTAATTATAATCCAAGGCAACCTGCGAAACCCAAGTCAGAAATTTGATATGTTTAGTCTTTGACTATCGAACCTGCATAAAACGTGTTAGTAGTTTCATTTGTTGTCTTTGTCATGCGTAATGCCAAGGAGCTACACAAAGAATTAGTACCATAAAACCAAAAAGCAGAAATAAAATGCCAAACAAACCAATTTGCAAGTAAAAACACTGCCTTTTTACCTCTGTTTCTAGACTTACACAGGCGTAGAATGCTTGGCACAGGCCCAGAATGATGCAACACAGGCACAAAAGTATTCAACACAGGCGCAGAATGCTTGACACAGGTGCATAAGTCTTCAACACAGGTGTAAAAGTACCCAGAAAGGCCTCCAGTACCTTGTTTCTTGGGTCTTTGACCTGTAAATCAACTCAAAAGGCACTCAAGACATGGTTAGATGGTTAGTTCACGTCGGGTTCACCAAGAACTGTAGCTAGGAAATCGGAAATCATCACAAGCAATAAGAAATTGGACTAGCTCAATCACAAAAGATAAAATGCAATGATCAATCCTAAACACACTCAATAAAGACATGAAAGCAAAACATTCAAGATTGAAAACTAAGCAAACCAAATGCAGATCTGAATGTCTCCTTCATGTGGCTCCATTGTCCTTCTTTCTCCTTCAAATGGATTTTTTTTGTGGATCTCACCTTGAAGTGCATAAACCTAATGTGAAAGCAAGATTGACAAGAAGCGCAAGAATACTCAAAGCGTGATTGATTCGACCAGGTAAGGATCCAAGGATTTTGATTGAAGAAATTCATCCAATTTATAGACAAATTGGAGAAAAGACAAGATTAGCATGAAATTGATATTAGAGGCAATTGATTTCAAAAATGGCACAATTGAGTGGAAAGAAGAAGGTTATGACACCTTCTATGTCATGAATTATGACATATTGCCAATGCAAAGGTTAGAAAACTAGAATCTTATGACATCTTGCTATGCCAAAAGTATGACGCATGAGAAATTCATGCTTCCACCGAAGCACAAAAATAGGGAGAAACTAGAGAGAAATTTATTAGGTGGAAATTGAAATTAGGAAATTAGAAAATAGGTGGAAATTAGAAAATTAGAAATGATGTGGAAATTAGGAATTAGGTAAATGAGAAAATGAGGAAATTAGGAACTAGGTGAATTAATTAACAATTTTTCATTCATCAATTAATTCACACAAAGATAGGGAATTAATTAGCCAATTAAATAAATATTTAATTGTGACAAGAAGACTTAGGATAAATAAATAAATTATTTAACCTAGAGGGAAAATGACGAATAAATTATGACACCCTAGAAGATAAATTAGAAATGCAAGGATGACAATTAGGTCAAATTAATCATAAAATGACAAAACCAACAATGATTGATGACAAAATAGATTGCAAAAATGACAAGATTGAAAAAAAGGACAACGATCAATGACAAATCGATCGCAAGATGACAAGATTGAAAATGACAACGATCGATGACAAATCGATCGCATGATGATAAGATTGAAAATGACAACGATTGATGACAAATCGATCGCATGATGATAAGATTGATAAGAGGAAAAAACCCTAATTAGGATTGACGATGTCCAAAATGATGACAAATGAACACGCACATTGATGCGACAGGATAAGATTGACCAAAATCATGACTGAAGATTGTTGTCGACAAGACCAAATTTGAGAGCGAGACAACTGAAGAATGTAGAAGAATGACTCTATGCTTGCAAATGATAAAGATCAAGTGCGAATCATAGGAGAAATGTTAATGTGATGCAAAACCTAAAATGAGGCAATGCGCCAATGTTAAAGTATGACTCCGCAAGCATTGACCATTTTTAGGTGTCTACACAAACATTTCCTTTCATTTACTTGCAACATTTTACAACCACTTGGTTAATTCCAAAATGGGGTTTGACCTAAAGGGAAATCCCAAATCCCAATAATATTTTCCTCTCTTTTCTATGTGTATGTTGCAAGTGCACAGTTGTAATTGTAGGTTTAGACTTCATTTTTAGGGACGAAAAAACCATTTTCGGCATGTGGATTTTTCAGAGGACTGTGCATAACTTATGCATGGTCCCTGCAACTTTTTCTTAGATTTTCAAGGAAGATTCATCTCGACATTCTACTACTAATTTCGTGTGCACAACTTCATCATGCATCTCTATCTCAAGATATAATCATTTCTTTGTCATTTCTGCACTTAGTCTCAATTTGCTTAATTCAACTAGTCTATTACAAAAGAGGGTCAATTTAATTTCCTAATACTTTTCAAATTTACTGCAATTCACTTAGTATTCAATCTCTTACCATTGGAGATTGCATCTAGTGAATTCAACCCCTCTTTTGAATGTAATGTGTGAAAAATTGAAGGGAATCCCTTGTGAAACTTTCATTTCTCTTTTAAGGGGAGTAAAAATTTCCACTTGATCTCCCCTCATCATTTTTCACCATATTACATTTTGGTGAACCTGACGTCTTACATGCTTTACATTGAAAATTATTGCATACTTTTCATTTACGAGTTTCATTTTCTTGCAATTTACACAAACTTAGTGGTTCATTCATTCAAAACCTTAGTTGCTAAAATTGAAATTGAACTTGTATTTTACAAAAAATCCTATCTATTGTCTTAGATCTGAAAATTATATTGCTTGTCAAATTCAATTCTTTCATTGCCTTGTTCAATTTGCAAATCAAATTTACAAAATTAAGTGGTTAATTGTCAAAACCCTAATTTTCAAACATCAACTTGAACTTGTGCAAAAATTCAATTTACATTTAATTTTCAGATTTGTGACTGTTTTCAAACTTGTCTTCTTGCCTAAAATTCAAATTTGCAATTTCCCTCCTTTTCCCAAAATTTAAAATTTCAAAATTCAGTGGTTAGGTCCTAAAACCCTAATCTTCAAATTTAATTAGATTTTTTGCAAATTTCAATTAATTTCAACCAATTTCAGTTTTCTAAATATTATTTAAGGTGGCCATATCCATTAGGTTTGACCTTTTTCAAAATTGCAATTCAATTTCTTATCTTTTTTAAAATCCTAGTAGGGTCCTATTTTGACATTCAAACCTTAATTTCACCTATCTAAAGATCGCAAAAACAATCAATTTTTTGGGGTTAGCTCTCATATCATCGTAGCTTTCATCCCTGAAATTTTTTGAAAAATTTGGGCGGATTGTGCATAACTTACGCACAGTCCTTGGCTTTTTTCCCAAAATTTTGGGAGACTGTTATGATTGTATTTAATTGCTTGAATCTAGAAAATTGGCTGATTTTGTCAAATTTTTATCCCTCTAAAATAGAAAAGACTTCCCGATTTCAACTGTGCAACTATCAAGGGAACATTTAAAATTAAGTGGTTAATTATAATCTGCCCTCATTTTAGGATCTTAATTTTGTCAATCTTAAATTCAAAATTAAGAAGTATCCCATTGGCCCTAATTTTAAGTTTCAAATCTCTTTTTATTAATTATAAATCTTTCTTGGAGATTGTGTCATTTCTTCTTTCCACAAAGTTCAAATTGTATAATCATCATTTTCTTGAATTTTGCATTATTCAATTTTGTAAGCTTTGTTACGAAAATTCAAAATTCAAAATTTCCCTCTAGTTGCAATGATTTTTATAACTATTAGTCCTACCCATACTATCCCTATTCAACGAAGCATTAGAATTAAGGCTTCCCAAGGTTTAATTCCCGAAGAGATGGAGCCTAATTTGGGTGACTTCTACAATGAGGATATTGCTAATTCATCCCATCCTAATAACATCTCTATTCACCCAAGTGATGATTCCCATGATGAAGAAGAAGCTTTGACTAGAGTTTCTATAGATCAACATTCAAAATTGGACAATCAATTTGACAATTTCCAACAATGGATGTCCCAAGAATATCCTAATAGTGAAGCTCTTCCATTAATTGAAGGCCTAAAATGCATGATTCAAAGTGATAAGAATGAAATTGATATATTGCGTGGTATTTCTCACACTGTTGATTCTAATATTATGCCTATGAAGAGTTATATTGAGAACTTAGGTTATTCACAATCTCCTACACAAATCAATCATTCTATTCCTTTGATCAATTCTATGGCTAGTATTCCTACTTTCACTTCAAACATCATGGATACTTCAACTCAAAATGTCATAAATACAACCATTAGTCATGGGGGAAATCCCTCTTCTTCATTCAATCCTCCATCTTTATCTATGCCTTCAATCAGTATTCCTATTGTCTCTCAACCAATCAATGTGACACAAGGGGGCAATTCACTCAATCATTTTACTCCTTCTTTTAGTGTCCCATTTCCTACTAAATCATCACCTATGCCTAATTACCATAGTCTCTCACCACCTTATTCTCAATCAATTCCTTCTTTTAATAACATCACACCACATTCTCAATCAAACATGTCTAACATAAATTCTTCAACCAAAGCCGCCATTAATAACCTTGCTCAAACTGTGTCTTCATTGCAACAACAAATCGCTTCTATGAGTCAATCCAAGTTTAGTGTGCCCACATTTGATGTTGCGAGTCCATTTTCTCTTGATATTGTTAGAGTTTTCCCTTCTAAACATTTTGAATTCCCTCAATTGGAACTCTATAATGGAAAAGGTGACCCTTTAACACGTGTCAAAACATTCCAAACTTTGTGTCCTGAATTTTCTCATGATCAAAGATTTCATGCCAAATTGTTTACTAGAACATTAAGAGATAAGGCTTTACAATGGTATTGTTCTTTACCTTCCTATTCTATTACTTCTTTTCAACAATTAGCAAATGCTTTTATTTAACAATTTCAAAACAACATAGGCCCTAAAATCACTTTGACTAATTTAATGCATTGTAAACAAGGTGTTAAAGAAAAAGTGACTGATTTCATTGGTAGATACAAGAATTTGTTTTCTCAAGTATATTTTCTAGTTCCTGATAATGATATTAAAATAATTTTCATTTCTAATTTGCAGAAAGACATTAGGGAAAAACTTCTCTTTTTTGAGTTTACTTCCTTTTTTCAATTGTGTACAACACTTCACAATTATCAATTGACTATGAGTCAAATGGAGCAATCTACTCCTATGGCTCCAAGTGATAAGGGTGAGAGTGTTCAAAAACCATTTGCAAAGTTCAAACCAATCAAAGGCTTCATCAAATTCAATGACACCATCAATAACAACAATGTGAATGCTGCAACAAGTGTGCCTCCTATTTCTAAATTTTTCAAAACAAAGAAATAATTTAATCATTTGAATGAATATTTGTATAGCATCATGTCTCAATTGTTACAAAGAAATGTTATCAAACTTCCTCCAATAAAACCAATTGACCCCTCTAAGGCAACTTCACCTCACTTTGATAATAATTCTTTTTGTCAATTTTATCGTCAATTTGTTCATGATACTAAAAAATGTTTTTCTTTAAAATGTAAGATTCAAGACTTGATTGATAATAATACTATATCAAGTAGGTGTGAATGATAAGGGAAACAAATCAGTAGCTCCTCCTAATCAAAATCTTAAGATTTTCATTGATCCTTTACCCTCTCATACCTCTAACATGATTGAGACTGAACACACCTCTTTCTCCCCCAATGATTTCACTTTTACAACTCAAAATGTGGTTAATTTGTTAGAGAAACAAGAAGCACCTAAGGGTCCATGTATCACATTTGATCCTAGTGAGACCATTAGGGCACCCGATGGCCCTTTATACATAGTTATGAAGATCCAATGCAAACCTTGTCGTGGTGTGCTTATTGATTGCTCTCGCATGGTTAATGTCATCACTAAAGAATATATTTATACTTTACATTTGCATCAATCAATCTATGATGATACTAATGTGGTCATTAAGTTATTTGATGGATTTTCTTATCCTACTATTAGTTGTATCACACTTTCTATTGAGGTTCATACTAAATCTATAGATGCCAATTTTGTTATCATTCCTTCATCTGAACAATTCCGTGTGAAGTTAGGCTACCCTGGGCTATCTTCCATGAATGGTATTGCTTCTCCAATCCATAAGTGTTTGAAATTTCCCCACAATGGAGAAATCATAATTGTTAACCATAGCTTATTTCGACCAACTAAAAGAAGCCCAAGTGTTCCTATTGATTACTTTTAGCCTCAACAACTTGAATCTCTTCCAACAAGAAGTGATGCTCTCTTTAAATCTTATCAAAAATAGAAGAAGATATGATTTTATCCTTAAGCCAACCTACAACTCCAACACTTGATATTCCCATCATTCTTGCAGACGAAGTTCTTCCCCTAGAGGCTAGAACTAATCGTCCTCCTAAGGAAGATTCCCAACCTATTCCTATGGATGAGACTATGAATTCTCCTAAGAAGAACAATAATATTCCTCCTAAGGTTAGACCTATACCTCCTCCTCATGATGGACCTAGTCTCCTTCCTAAACCAAACATTCCTCCTTTATATGGTGTAGTTCCATCTCCTTCCTCCTATAGAGAGAAGAGACCTGCCTCTCCTCTTGTCCAACCTAAAAGATGTCAACATAAATATACAACTACCAAAGATGAGAATATTCATCCTTCAACAAATATACCTCAGTCTTCTCAGCCTTCCACTAAGACTAGACAAAATTGTTGTGTGAGAGAACATCGACGAAAACATTGTGCTAGAGCTCGTGAAATTGTTTCTCAAACTATTCAATCTCCCAAAACACCAATAGTTGACATGATTCCATTTTCTCCTAAGAAAGATGTTGAACCTAAGTCTCCAAATCATAAGATGCAAAAAACATGTGATGGTTTTACTTCTATTCATGTTAGAGCTCCTCTTTTTATAAATCTTGATAAAGAAATGAGTGAAAATGTTATTCATGGTGGCAATAAAACTCCTAATTCTTCTGACAATGAATATGAATGTGTTGATGTTAACAATCATTTATCTACAAAATTTTCAAAAGCCTTAATCCTAGCTCCTAGAAATGAACAAAGTGACTTAGCACACGAGTATAGTCCTTGTTTGGATCTTGTGATAGTGGTGCAGAGCATATTTCATTTCATTTCATTTCATTTATGTTGTAATTGTGCGTTAGATCAATGATCAACCTTGATGTAACTGAATTCCTATTTTGTATGGTCAATAATCTCTTAGGTGACCATATAAACCTAGAGGTCTATTAGGCCATGAAGGCTTAGAATTTGGATTTTGTCAAAGTTAGTATGTCTAGGATGTTGTCTTAGGTGTTGGAGTAAATAATGACTGATCTAGGTAGTAATAACCGGTGTTGTTCAAACATTGCAAAATGTTGTCAAGCAAATTTTCAATATTACCGGTAGAATGACAACTACTTCTCCAATGGTCCTAACTATTCAAAAGTTGGTTATGAATGTTGGAAGAGGTTTATATATGCGTGGAAAACCATAGGAAGTTGGTTGAAAAAGGCTTTGTAAATTTTGGTGGAGAAATAACATAAGACAAATTTGATTTTGCCATACAGAGGTTTTACATACAATTCGTACAGACTGTGAGAATTTCTGATGAAGTTTTGATCTGGTTAGGAGTGACTCTAAAACCTTTCTAATGCACTAGGTTTGACCTCCCAAGGTTAAGTTTAGTAGAAGTTACAAACTTTTATTTTCTACAGATTGAAACCCTCCCCTTTCAAGGGTTATAATGCAAGTAAGACCCTAACTTGTAGTCTACTCATTGCAATCTGATGGCCATGGGTATAATTCTAGTTAGGGATGTGTATTTTGAGATTCCAAAGGGGTGAGGTCAGAGGAGTTGGTTGGTACAGTGCCACCAAGCCCTAGTATAAACCAGTTGAAGGTTTAGATTAGATTATATGAGTTTCTTTGAATAGATAATGAACAATGATGAGAAGCTAAGTTGAAGTGTTGAAACTGGTTATTTGAACAAAGGAGAAACTTCCCGAAAGGTTGGAACCTTCCTGTGATCCCATTCTCCATACCTCTTTTGTGAAACTGGTCTAACTTGATCAATTAGGCCTGCAATCAAGTAGGTGTTGAAGAGTACAGGAATAGGGTGGAAATATAATATTTTTGAATCTGATAGTGATCCCAAAAGGGTATTTGAAACCTAAGTTTGTTTAAAGTGTTATTTTGTGTTATTTGGAGAAAAGTCCCAGAAGACAGTGAAATATGGCTACTAGCTGGTAAACTAGTACTGGTAAGTCTGTGAAACCGACATCAGTAAACTATGAAACCGGTATTGGTAAAACTATGAAACCTGTATCGGTAGACCTATACCAGTGGGCTTGTCTAGTCCTCAAAGACCAATACTTGTCTTTTGTTTCAAATAAGTATTTGGGAAGACCCTAACAAGTCTTAGAAAGTGGGTAGGAGTGTGTTAAACCGGTTAGTGGTGAGAAGTTGATTTCATAGTTGAGGTGTGAAATATAACCACCAAGAGAAGACCAGTGTTGTGTGTGTGGGTTTATCACCCTATTGCTGCTGACCTCTGCATTAGGTGGTATCAAAGCCCTAGAAGAACTTGGGAAGAGTTTGAACCATGGGAGATAGAATAGAAGGACAAGGTGAAGAAGAGATACCCTCTAGAGTCACCAATGTGAAATTGGCTAGGATAGTAAGGGACCAAGTAGCCAAGAACAAAAGGATGGAAGTAGAACTAGCAAAGTTAAAGAAGGATCAGGCTGGGAAGGAAGTTGGTGTAGAATCAGAAGAAGAAGAAGAAGAAGAACAAGGAGAGGAACCAACGGTATTGGCAGATCAAAGGCAATGCATTGAAGCCCTTAAGAAAGTAGGTGGAAGAGACACTAAGGAAGAATTACCTATGTTTTAAGGGAAGATGAATCTAGAGGAGTGCATGGACTAGATTGAGGCCTTAGAAAACTATTTTGAGTATGAGGAGGTGAAGGATAACCAAAGGGTAAAGGTGGCCAAGTCAAAATTGAAAGGCCCAACCCTTAGCTGGTAGAATATCCTGCAAAGCGAAAGAATGGTGGAAGGTAAGAACCCCATCACTTCATGGAAAAGGATGGTGTCAGAAGTTAAGAAGCAGTTTGTCCCTGAGGATTATGAGATAATCCTACATAAGAAGGTACAAAATTTAAGGCAAAAAGATTTGGATGTTAGTGCCTACATAGAGGAGTTCCACAGAATGACACTCAAAGCAAAGATACCAGAGAGTGAGACACAAAATTTAGCAAGGTACATGAATGGCCTTATGTTTAACATTCAAGATGAACTTAGTTTGTTTAATCCCAAATCAGTGCATAAGTGTTATCAAATGGCACTCAGGATTGAGGAGAAGCAAAAAAGGCAAGGAGAACACCATAATAGAGGAAGGGTTATAAATTTTAGAGGTAAAGGAAGATTCAATGGTAGAGGATCATACCCTAGAACCCAAGGAGAAACCAGCAGTTAGGAACCTGAGGGAAAATCAGGGAACAAAGGTAGTTTTAGAGGGAGAAGAGAAAATGGAAGAGGAAGGTTTGGTGGAAGAGGACCTAGTGTTTTCACTGGTAGGTGTTTCTCTTGTAACCGGATGGGACATCAATCCTTTAGATGTCCAGAGAAGAAAGGAAATGGTGGTCAAGGGGGTGAAAGGAGAGCACATTTGATTCAAGAGGAAGACAGTCAGAGCATGACCTCCTACCACACATCAACTTCAAAATCTGTAGACTTGGAGCAAGGAGAGATTTTGATGATAAAAAGGACTCTCTTGAAGGAACCAATCAGAAAAGAACCACCTCAGAGGAAGTCTCTTTTTAGAACCACCTGCAAGGTACAAGGTAAAGCTTGTAAGGTTATTGTAGATTCTGGATCCACAGATAACATAGCTTATATTGAAATGGTTACTAAGCTTAACTTGCAAAGAATACCTCATAACTATCTCTATAAGGTATCTTGGTTGAATAAAGGACAACAAGTGTTGATTAGTGAACAAGTTTGGGTAGATTTTCAATTGGGGAATATAAGGATAGAGTGTTGTGTGATGTGGTAGAAATGGATGCTTGTTATTTATTACGTGGTAGGCCTTGGAAATATGATGTAGATTCTAGGAATGAGGGTAGAAAGAATGTGTCAACCATCACCAAAAATGCAGAGAATTTTACCATGACCCCTCTCCCAGATGATAATAAAGACAAACACATTGTGACTAGTGTCATGTTAGTAGATGAGAAAGAATTCATTAAGGATTTGAAGGAGAAGGATACTACTTGTTTTGCCATAATTTTCAAGCCTAGGAATGAACCTAAAAATAAGTCTAAGTGCCACGAGGAAAAAAGGAAAGTAGACCCCAAGGAGGTTCAAGACCTACTAGATAAATACAAGGGAATTGTTGCAGACAGTATCGCAAATAATCTACCGCCTCAAACAGAAATTAGTCATTGCATAGATCTTATACCGAGTGCTATGCTACCTAACAAGGCAGCCTACAAACTAATCCCTAAACAAAATGCAGAAGTTGCAAGACAGATCCAAGAGTTACTTGAGAAAGGGTTCATTAGAAAGAGTATAAGTCCATGTGCAGTCTCGACAGTGTTATCTCCTAAGAAAGAAGGGACATGGAGTTTGTGTACCGACTCTAGGGATATCAACAAGATAACAATCAGATATAGGTTCCCAATGCCAAGAATAGAGAATTTGATGGATTGTCTAGGAGGGGCCAAGTACTACTTCAAAATAGACTTGAAAAGTGGCTATCACCAAATTAGGATCAGAGATGGAGACCAATGGAAGATAAAATTTAAAACTAATGAAGGCTTGCTTGAATGGATGATAATACCATTTGGGCTTTCCAATTCTCCTTGTACATTTATGAGGTTAATGAATGAGGTTCTTAAACCCTTTATCAATCATTTTGTGGTAGTATACTTGGATGATATATTGATTTTCAGTAAGGATAAAAATGAACATCTAATGCACTTGGATTTGGTATTGAAAAGGTTGCATGAGGAGTAGTTGAAGGTCAACTTGGGCAAGTGTGTCTTCTTATAGGAGGAATTGGTGTTTTTGGGATTTATTGTTTCCCAAGGTGATCCGAGAATGGATCCATCGAAGATGGAGGCAATCCTTAATTGACCCACAACTATATCTGCAAGTGAGGTAAAAAGTTTCCATAGATTAGCTTAGCTTGGATACCATTAAGGGTGGAAGAAAGTGTCAATTTACTTGGAATGATGAAACCAACAAGTCTTTTGAGTATTTGAAAATGAAGATTGCAGAACAACCCATCTTAGTCCTTCCTGATTTTCATAAGGTATTCACTATTGAATGTGATGCATCTAAGAAAGCTATAGGAGGAGCCTTAAGTCAAGAGGGTAGGCCCGTGGCCTTTTTCAGTGAGAAATTCAATGAAGCAAAATAGAAATATTCAACCTATGATCTAGAGATGTATGCCTTAGTACAATCTCTTAGGAAATGGAGGAATTATCTATTACTGATGGAATTTGTTGTTTACACTGACAACCATGCTTTAAGTTTTTTTGAATCGACAGGAGAAACTCAATCATAGGCACATGAAATGGATGGAGTACCTTCAAGCTTTCACATTCACTATCAAGCATAAGAAGGGAGTGGCCAACAAAGTTGCAAATGCCCTTAACAGGAGGAACTTGGTAATCCAAGAGATTCAATTAGAAAGCATAGGAATCACTGCAATGAAGGACATGTATCAAGAAGATGCAGATTTCAAGGAGGCTTATGAGGTTTGTCAAGCTATGAATGAAAGGTATCATACTGATTTTTCTGAGTATGTGCTTAAAAAAGGTTTACTTTTCAAGGGTAGTCAACTTTGCATTCCTAATTGCTCAATGAGGGAGAATATTGTCAAAGAAAAACATTGTGGGAGTTTGTCAAGACATTTTGGACTTGATACGACACTTGAGTTGGTTAGAAGTTTTTATTTTTGGCCTAGAATGAAAATAGATGTGAGGAAATTTGTTTCAGAATGTGTGGTGTGTCAAAAGGCAAAAGGCACAAGTTCAAATGCATGACTTTATACTCCTTTACCAATCCCTACCAAACCTTGGGATTCGGTTAGTATGGATTTTGTTTTAGGCCTTCCTAGGACTAAATCAGGTTATGACAGTGTTTATGTTGTGGTCAACTAGTTTTCAAATATGGTACATTTTTTACCATGCAAGGTTACACATGATGCTTCTAATATTGCAGGTTTATTTTTCAAGGAGATTGTCAGACTTCATGGGTTACCCTTGATCATTATCTCGGGCAGGGATTCTAAGTTGTTAGGACATTTTTGGAGAACCTTGTGGAATAAGTTGGGGACTAACTTGTGTTTCTCTTCTACTTATGACCCTCAATTTGATGGGTAGATAGAGGTAATAAATAGGTCCCTTGGAAACTTGACCAAGGAACATGGAACTACTTGGGATACCATTCTTCCACAGGTAGAATTTTCCTATAATGACTTTGTGAATAGAAGTACAAGGTTAAGTCCTTTCCAAATTGTGTATGGTACACATCCCAGGGGTATTCTTGAACTTAGAGATGTGAAGAATATTGATAGATGAAGTGCTCAAGAAGATGTCTTTGCTGACATAATGAAGGATATACACCAACAACTCAGAGATAAATTGATTCATACCTCTAAAAAATACAAGCAAGCAACATACCTCAAAAGGAGAGATGTTCAATTTACAGTAGGAGATTTGATAATGACCCATCTCAATAAAGCAAGACTCCCTAAGGAGAAGTACACCAAGTTGCACATGAAGAAGATAGGTCCTTTTAAGATCCTCAAACTATGTGGGAACAATGCATACAAAATAGACCTACCCTCGGAAGTGGGACTATCACCCATATTTAATGTTTATGATATATATGCATATAAGGGTGTTGTTGATGATATTTGTGATGTAGGTCAATTTGATTCCTCTATTGTAGACATGATATAAGGACTTCCCCCACAACCCAAACCTAAAATTGAATGTATTTTGGATCAGCAAGCAAACTAGGAGGAAGACTTACTTGGAGTACCTAGTCAAATGGAACAATCAACCTTTAGAGGATGCTACATGGATGACTTCCAAGGCCATTGAGTAGACCGGAACTCTCTTTACAAACATCCCAACTCAAGGGACTTGAGTTTATTTTGGGCCCAGGAGTATGGTGTAGAGAACATTTCATTTCATTTCATTTATGTTGTAATTGTGGGTTAGATCAATGATCAACCTTGATGTAACTGAATGCCTATTTTGTATGGTCAATAATATCTTAGGTGAGCATATAAACCTAGAGGTCTATTAGGCCATGAAGGATTGGAGTTTGGATTTCATCAAAGTTAGTATGTCTAGGATGTTGTCTTAGGTGTTGGAGTAAATAATGTGTTAGGATTGATTATAGTCCCAAAGATACTAAGAGGGGGGGGTGAATAAGTATCTAACCGGTTAATAGATTATTTAACCTTATTAAGTATTTTGCATTCCAAAATGGTGTACTAGTAAACAAGAATTAATGCAGTAAATAAGAACAGTAAAGACAACATAGAAATCACACCATAACATAAGATGTTTAACGAGGAAACCCGGTGTGGGAAAAACCTCGATGGGATTTGTGACCCAAAATATTCACTCATTGGCCAATGAATGGATATTACTTACAAGAGGATCCTGCACATGCAGGAAGGCCAACTGCCTAAAGCTCACTGCTGGATTACAAAAGGAAGTCTCATTGACTTACAAAATGGATTATACAAATCTAATACAATGTACTACTTCAGTTCAGCATCTGCTATGCTAGGTTCAGTACCGGTTTAAGCTCATACAATAACCATAAACCCTTATACAAAATCTACCTTAATATTCACACATCACTTCTGCATTATCCATCACATATCCATCCTATCTTGCATCTAATTTTTTTTACAAGACCTCATACATATATGAGTCTAATTACTTGTGGGATTTACAAAAGATATTTACAATTAAATTCAATAAACAAAACTTTATTCCTATCGGCTGGAGTACTGGTATACATTATTTCTTCTCCCAGTAAAGTGTCTGCTGGTACTGATGCCTGCCGATGCTGGTGTTAGTGCCTGAAGATATCCACAAGGTTGCTGGTAAATTTCCATCAATGATCTTGTAGATCATTTAGTAGATGCGGATATGGTTAGATTATTGCAGAACTAATGTGCGAATATTAAGGTAGATTTTGGAATAGGGTTTATGGTTATTGTAGAGCTTAAAACGGTACTAGATCTAGCATAGCAGATGTCCTTTTGTAGAAATACATCATCTTGGATTTGTATAATCCCATTTTGTAAGTCAGTGAGACTTCTTTTGTAACTGCGTAGTGAGCTCTAGGCACTTGGCCTTCCTGCATGTGCAAGCACCTATTGGATCAGTAATATTCACTTATTGGCCAGTAAGCGAATATTGTGGGTCACAAATCCCACTGAGGTTTTTCCCACACCGGGTTTCCTCGTTAAAATATTGTGTTATGGTGTGTTGTTCATGTTGTGCTTATTGTTTCTATTTACTGCATTAATTCTTGTTTACTGATACACTATTTTGGAATGCATTTTATTTAATAAGTTTAAAAAATTCATTTACAGGTTAGATCAGAAGACACCGGTGCCTGCTGGTGTCATAGGATTGTAAGGTTGTCATCAATGACAATACCTTCAATCACCTACAATTTCTCATTGGAGTGTGCATTTTCCAATAGACAACACCTTCATTTCTCACTAGAGTGTAGAATGCCAACAATCTCCCCCTTTGGTATTAATGGCAACACTCATGAGAAAAATCTAAAAACATGTTCCAAAAATGTCTGCTCCCCCTAAGTAGACGATCTCTCTCTGATTAGCCATTTTTCTTTGTCCTACTACTCCCCCTTTGACATCAATGACAAAGGTTGTCAATCATCAAATGAGTGCAAAATTTCACCTGAAGCCGGTAAATGGTTGGTTACAATCTAGAATATGTTTGCTAAAATCAAGTTCAAGCTCTAAGTAAACCTATTACTGTCCTTCAAAGCTGCCTCTATTCTTTGAATAGTACTAGTGAGATGATGCATTTGTTCTTCCAGTGTCTTCTGATCTTGAATTAGTGCCTCAAAGATCTCTTTTCTTAGAGAGATAAGATTATCTAACTTAGGACTTAATTTGCACTTCAGTTCTCTGTCTTTTCCCTTTAACCTTTCCTTCTCTTTCTCTAACTTCTCTAGTTTTTCCTCAAATCTAGCAATTTCTTGCTCAATAACTGATATAAGTTCAGATGAACCAATGATATTATCAGCTATGTCATTAATCTCCTTTTGAACTTTGCTGATTTCCTTGTCAATATCCACCATCAAAAGATTCATCTTACAAGTGTCTCTATACAGTTCCTTGAACTCTGTAATTGTTTTATTCAGTATCGGTAAAAGGGTGTCAATGTGTTCCATGCACTTCTTTATTGTTTCTTCAAAGAATTTCTCTTTTTCTTTTTCCATTTTCTCCTTGAATGCTTCCTCATTGATTTGATCAACTGTCAGTATATTACCAGTAACGAGTTTAGGCAATGTGTCTGACTGACCTACAAAATCTTTTACCTGATCTAAATTGCATTTGGGTGAAATCCACTTGAGAATAGGAATGGTATCATCTATTGCCTTATAAGACAATGCATTACAATCTATAATTTTCTTTATTAAATCTTAAAGTACTTCAGTCACATTGGTGGGTCTAAATTTTGTCAGTGAAGTAATGAATGTCTGCCCAACTACCTTTACAATCTTTGTGCTGCTAGTGTGAGTAACCAATTTGCTTGAATCGACCTCTGGTGGGTCAGTCTATGTCTGTATTTCCACTAGAAATGGTTTTGGCTTTTAAGTAGTTGTTGGTGGCACTGTCTCTATGTGTACCTATGAATCAACCTGTATCTCTACTTGTGTCTCTGCCAGTTTCACAGTGTTGTCAGCCAGTATTTCTAATTATTTTTTAGTGTTATCCACTACCGGTTTCTTTGTCTATTTTTCTGTATTGTCCACTACTAGTATCTTAGATGTTGTCTTTGTTGGTTTGTCAATTCTTGCATTAGTGTTATCAGTAACCATGCCACTAACCAAGGGATCAACTAAATGTTTAGTTTGCTTTGACCTCTTTGTTTGAGTCTCAACCCCAATCTCAATGTTTTTAGTCGATTTCTCAGTAGCAACATCATTTTTCTTTTCCTCAGTGCTTTTCTTATCAACTACAATATTAACCTCTTGAGTGTCTATGTTCATAGTGTACAAAATTTCATACTCAGGGTTTGTTTCCTCATGTTGTGTTTCCACATTCTCAATATCCAGTGTAATGTCAGACTATACCGATGGAGTACCTGAAGGTGGTGGTAGGTTATCAGTCACTTTTATATTGGGTAGTCCACCTACCTTGCCTTTTCCCTTGTCCTTTTGATATACCTTGAAAGTTTTAGGTCTTTTCAGTTCTTCTTTTTTTTCTTTCTCAACAAAGAAAATGTCCCATTTGTCAGCTGTCTCTTCTGAAATTTCATTAACTCTGCCGACCATTAGGCTCACATGCCAGTGTCCACTTGAAAAGACTGTTCTGTTTGCTTCACTGATTAGTTCATCAATTTATTCAACAAAGTTTACTGGATGTACAACTAGCAGTTTCTCAATTTTTAGTTTCTTATCTAGCTCCATAATAGCTAACCTCTTAGCATCTAACCACCTCTAAAATTCACTAGGCAAATCATCTACAACTTCTATTAATACTTTCTTGTATATGTCAAGATGTAGGATGATGCTATTCTCTATATTGTTTTTCTTCATTTGTGAATGTATCATACAATTTTCTTACATTGGATAAGTTGCCATCATCAGTTATTTCATTTAGTAAGTTGTCCAATGGTGGTATAACCTATTGCTACTTTTTCTTCTTTGGTGTCAACTTCTTTGTTGGTGGTCTCACTGCCTATTGCTTCTACCTTGTTGTTCTATTTTTCTTGGGAGGAGGAGAGGGTACTGGTGAGGGTTGTCTCTTCCTATCAACTCTTCTAAACTCAATAGGTATTTCACTGTCAGAAGATGTACCAACCGGTGAGAGATGTGCCTCTGGTTGTAATCCTTCTAAGTCACTTTCCTTAATACCAGTCATGTTCAAGATGTTTTCTTTAATTTCCTTTGCTTTCCTGGAATAATTTTTGATACTCTTTTCTCTTCTATTCCTTCATTTCAATGTTTCAACACCTTTTTCTATGGTTTCTGCAATACCAAAAACCTTTTCTTCCGGTTCTCTAGGGGCTTCTAATAGGGATTTAGCATAAGTTTCAATGATGTTTACATCTTCTTCATATCCCATCTCTGTTACCCGTATAGTTCTAGGAAGAACTGCCTCCATCCAGATCTCACCCTTCTTGATTACAAAACATATTTCCTTCTCATATTTATCTACAATGCTTTGTGGTAATCTTTCTCTTATTTTCATTTTTGATTTGAATGTTTTGAAATACTCAGTGATATTGTTATCCAATCTATCCCCATACTAGTGAAGATATCTAGCAGTTGCTTGCCTACCGATATATCAAAAACAAAGTCTTTCTTGCCTATACCGGGAACCTCTTTTGTAAGATATAGCATTAAACATACAAGAAGATTGCCAAAATGGAAAGTAGCTTTCATATCTCCTTTGATTTTCTATAGATTGTCAATCAACTCATCCTTTAACCACTCACATACATCTATTTTTGCATTACTGCTGACCATATCATATGCACTTTTAATACAAAGACTTGAAATTGAGTTCAGTTGGTTTTTATGTGTGGTTTTATATCCTAAGATCATGCTTATGAATCTAACATTTATGTCTTTCACATCATTAACTCTCAGGGATCTACTATCATAGGTTGCTCCTATTAATGTCTGTAGCATCCTAAAATTGTGACACTTGCAATTTCGACCGCATTTTGGTCTTCACGATGGCGAGGCAACACTAAACCTGAATGGAGACCCCGAAACTTGTCCATGACACCAAAAATTGCATTTTTTCAGCACCTTGGCCTGATCCTCCTTGCACCCTGCTGTCCCTGGAGGTGGGACCATGGCGCCCAGCGCCCTATTTTGGGCCCGGTCTCTTTTGGGGATTCAGGTCTTTATGTTTGCAAATTGGAAAATAACCTTCCTAGGTCGGCCTAAGGTCAGAAAAATCAGTCTATCAGCCCTAATTGACAAGTATATAAACTACATTTCCTCTCCCATTTTGAGAGGAGGAACATATGTGGTGGAAGCGATACTCAAACATTCAAACATTCAAGCATTCAAGCATTCCTTCAAGCAATTGAGCATTCTAAGTCTCCATTCAAGGCTAAGTGTTGCATTCAAGACAAGGATTCAACCATTGAAGAGGAGATCACTTACAACATACAACATACAACAACATTTACACCTTCGCATGTAAGAATACAAATATTCTTACAACAAGGTATCAAGTACTTGTTTACATTACAATCATTTACATTTACAACATTTCTCATTTCTTGGTTAATTCCAAAACCGGGGTTTGACCTAAGGGCAAACCCCTAATCCCTAACCCCCCAATCATCCTTGCTTTTTTGTGTGTAGGTTGCAGGTACGCAGCTGTAATTGAAGATCTGGAATCCTTGTGCAGAGACGAACAGATCCCCCTTCGTTTCGCGATTTTTTGAAGGACCGTGTGCACGCCGGGCACCATCGTCCCATCAAATTTCGCTCAAATTTGCAGGACAGTGTCGTCTCGACATTCTACTGCTAATTCCAGGTCCCCAGCTTCATCCTATATTCTTATCTCTGTTTATAAGTGAATCTTTCTTTATTTACATGCATTCCTAGTTCAATCTTTCTATCTACATTCTTTACAAAAGAGGGTAGCCTTGCTATCTTAACCCTTGAAACTCATTTAGAATCCAATCTTGCATTGTG
Source organism: Cryptomeria japonica (assembly GCF_030272615.1). NCBI lineage: Eukaryota > Viridiplantae > Streptophyta > Pinopsida > Cupressales > Cupressaceae > Cryptomeria > Cryptomeria japonica. The sequence continues at coordinate 143,138,384 of NC_081409.1, forward strand.
TGGGATTGGATCTTGTGGGTTTCAACCCCTCTTTTGAATGTAAAGTCTCTCCTAAGTGAAAACCGTGAACCCTAGTGACCTCCTTCCCCTCTCCTCGGAGTGGTGGGGGGAACACTTAGGGTTCGCTTGTGATTTTCTGCTTTACAATGTCATCACTGTGTTATTAGGAACCTTTTTAGTTTTATCTGGCCTGCTATCAATGGAGGGTACACCAGTCACTACCCTAACTGCTTCTCTGGTGATTTTACAAATAGAGTCTAGCCAAAAGAATTCACCATGAACTCTGCTAAGCACAATCCTTACTACTTCCTTAGGAAATTCTGGGATCTCAAGGATTTCCATAAAACCTAAAGTTTCAATTATCTTTATTTTTGGGTTTCACAATTCCACTTTCATCACAGATAACATTTTTATACATTTTCATGATTTCCTTTGAACCTAATTCCTCAATGTGGCAATGTATGTAAATTCTAGGATCTTCAACATATGCAACTCCTTTAGGGATTTTTGAGAAATCTCCTAGGGTATCATATTGTTTCACTACCTTAGGAATAATCTTAAAAATGGGCCTAGGGTGTTTAACTACCTCTTAATAGTAGGGTTTGCAATGAATTCCAAAGTAGAGGAGGAAGCCATTGATAAATACCTTAATCTACCTGATAGGTTTAGATGCTTGAAAGAATTTGCTTCACTTCTCACTATGGACACCTTCACTCAGATTTTTGTGCTCTTAGGAAGTTTGAATGCTCGATGAATGAAAAAGAGGGAAAATCATTGATTTATAATGTCTTTTCCTCCAACAGCCGCAATAAATGCTCGTTGGTTTCCTCCAACAACCACAATAAATGCTCGTCGGTTAAGTGAAACTTAACACATTTGCTGGTAAAGAAGAAGTCCATCTTCTCACCATCAATCAAGGGTAAAATTGCATGATTTTCAATTTTCTACAATACCCCCAAGGGTTACTTCTCATTTGGATGAAGAATCTCCTACCGGTGGAGTAATACTATGTTCTAACGGTGAAGGAATAGTCTCATCAACATTGTGATCTCTCTTTCTAATACATTGTCTTGAAAATTCTTGCTTTACCTCATCAACCTTCTTTTTTCCTTTCAAACTGGGTCCTTTATTATTTGTCGGTGAAGTCTTGCTTCTACAAAATTTTGCAATATGTCCAATCTTGTTACAAGCATAACAAGTCACATTGTTTTTCTGAATAGCCTTTCTATATCCTATGTTGGTTTGTGTTCTGCATTGATTAGATAAGTGCCCAAATCTTCCACAAACATAACATCTAACATTCATTTTGTAGTTTTCTGAATTGTGACCAATTTTGTTACATTTGGAACATTGACCGGTGGGTGCATTAATGTTCTAAATGTTTCTAGATCTACACTGATTTTCTCTATGACCATACTTGTTACAATTAAACCATTTCCCATTAAATTTGTAGGCATTAGGTTATCTTACCAATTTATTGTGATCATGATTGTTTGCAGTACTGAAACTTTCACCAACTTCAAATCCAAGTCCATTAGTGTCTCCATTAGGTTTTTGACTTTTCAGCATATCATCAAGTTCTTCTAAACTTTTCTTGAATTTTTCTTTATGTTGATTTGCAGTAGCCATCTCATTTTCCAAAAATTCCTTGTCTCATAAGTTTAGTTTTATCATGTTCCATGTGAATCAAATCTGTCTTTAACATATCATTTTCATGACTAAGTCTTAGATTTTCATTTTCAGCATCATTGATTCTCCTAGTCAAGTCATTTTCATTCTTCTTTCTATCTTCAACGTCTTTACAAAATCTCATAGTCATGTCTTGCATTTCATTCCTCAAGGTCATGTTTTCTTGCCTCATCTTGCTTACAAGATCATTAAGAGTTTCCTTTTCATCATCATTATTCCGCATCTTCTCATGAAGTTCTTTTCTCTTATTTCTAGCAATAGTGAAGTCCTTGAATGAATTCCTGTGCAGTCCTCAAATCATCTTCAAGTTTGATATTCTTCAACTTTTCTGCATCATAATCCACAAGAGCTCCTTCTAGTTGCTTTCTTAAATTCTCCATCTGTACCGGTGTCATAATCTTCCTCAAGTTGTTAGACTTTTGAAAATAGAGGACTAGGCTCTGATACCAATTGTTAGAATTGATTATAGTCCCAAAGATACTAAGAGGGGGGGGGGGGTGAATCAATATCTAACCAGTTAACAGATTCTTTAACCTTATTAAGTATTTTGCATTCCAAAATAGTACACCGGTAAATTAGAATTAATGTAGTAAATAATAACAATAAAGACAACATAGAAAGAACACCATAATATAAGATGTTTAATGAGGAAACCCGGTGTGGGAAAAACCTTGGTGGGATTTGTGACCCACAATTTTCATGCACTGGCCAATGAATGGATATCACTTACAAGAGGGGCCTACACATGCAGGAAGGCCAACTACCTAAAGATCACTTCTCGATTACAAAAGGAAGTCTCACTGACTTACAAAATGGATTATACAAATCCAATACAATGTACTGCATCAGTTCAGCATCTGCTATGCCAGGTTCAGTATTGGTTTAAACTCATACAATAACCATAAACCCTTATACAAAATCTACCTCAATATTCACACATCACTTCTGCATTATCCGTCACATATCCATCCTATCTTGCATCTAAATTTTTTTACAAGACCTCATATATATATGAGTCTAATTACACTATGCCTTGTTGGCTTTACAAAATATATTTACAATTAAATATAATAAACAAAAATTTATTCTTGTCAGCTGGAGTGCCGGTATACATTGTTGCCACTATCGGTAAAGTGTTTTGCTGGTGTCGATGCCTACCAGTGCCGATGCCTGAAGATATCCACAAGGTTGCTGATAAGTTTCCATCAATGACAACACCTTCATTTCTCACTAGAGTGTAGAATGCCAACATAATGACCAGTCTAGGTAGTAATAACTAATGTTGTTCAAACATTGCAAAATGTTGCATTTGTTGTCAAGCAACTTTTCAATGTTACCGGTAGAATGACAACTACTTCTCCAATGGTCCTAACTATCCAAAAGTTGGTTATGAATGTTGGAAGAGGTTTATATATGCATTGAAAACCATAGGAAGTTGGTTGAAAAAGGTTTTGTAAAGTTTGGTGGAGAAATAAAATAAGGCAAATTTGATTTCATCATACAGAGGTTTTTCGTACGATTTGTACAGAGTGTGATAATTTTTGATGAAGTTTTGATCTGCTCAGGAGTGAATCTAAAACACCTTTCTAATGCACCAGATCTGACCTCCCAAGGTAAAGTTCAGTAGAAGTTACAAATGTTTATTTTCTCTAGATTGAAACCTTCCCCTTTCAAGGGTTATAATGCAAGTAAGACCCTAACTTGCAGTCTACTCATTGGAATCCGATGGCCATGGGTAGAATGATAGTTAGGGATGTGTTTTTTGAGATTCCAGAGGGGCGAGGTCAAAGGAGTTGGTTGGTACAATGCCACCAAGCCCTAGTCTAAACCGGTTGAAGGTTTATATTAGATTAGATGAGTTTCTTTGAATAGACAATGAACAATGATGAGAAGATGAGTTGAAGTGTTGAAATTGGGTATTTGAACATAGGAGAAATTTCCCGAAAGGTTGCAACCTTTTTGTGATCCCATTCTCCATACCTCTTTTGTGAGACTGGTCTAACCTGATCAATTAGGAATGTAACCAATTAGGTGTTGAAGAGTGCATGAATATGGTGGAAATCTAATCTTTTTGAATCTTATAGTGATCCCAAAAGGGTGTCTAAAACCTAAGTTTGTTTAAAGTGTTGTTTGGTGTTATTTGGAGAAAAGTACTAGAAGACAGTGAAATATGGCTACTAGCTAGTAAACCAGTATCGGTAAGTCTATGAAACCGACATCGATACACTATGAAACCGGTATTGGTAAAACTGTGAAACCTATATCGGTAGACCTATACCGGTGGGCTTGTCTAGTCCTCAAAGACCAATACTTTTCTTGTGTTTCAAATAAGCATTATGGAAGACCCTGATAGATCTTAGGAACTGGGTAGGAGTGTGTTAAACTGGTTAGTGGTGAGAATTTGATTTCACAATTGAGGTGTGAAACATAACCAACAAGAGAAGACTGGTGTTGTGTGTGTGTGGGGTTATCACCCTATTGTTGCCGACCTCTACATCAAATAGCTCCATCTGTTGTGCTCGATGTCTCTCCTTTGGTGTGTTTCCCGCTTTCTCAAAATAATGATCAACAAGATCGAGAGGTGGATGTCATGCTAGACTAGTTGCATTAGTACTATAGATCCTCCACCTCTCTCCTTTCTTTCTCTTTTGTGACTATTTTTCTATGTGTATCCCTATTCTTCTATTTGTTGTCCCTAGTGATGTCTACTTGAGGATGATGCAAAGCATTTGAGATCTCTTTCAATCTCTTTCATTTTGACTCAAAAGACACACGTGTTCCCTTTCTTCCAAGGTGGTTTCCTTTCTTTGGGGAATGAGGACTATTCTATGCATATATACATGATATACATGAGTTATCATACAATATACTAACCCCAAGGAAAGAGAATCCACCTCGTGCTTTGTGTTTTTTGTTCACTATCCTTGGATTTATTTCTTGATTGGGGGCTAGCTAAATCCTTGTGATAACGTGCTCCCTCTCTTTCTCTCTCTTAGGTGTATTCTACCTTAAAGAAATCTCTCTTGATAAGGCGTGCATGATCACTTTAACATGAGGGCATACACTCTGCTCATATTTTCTTTCTTGATACTTAAAGTTACTTAGTGAACTTGGCTTTGCTTTGTAATTTTTGGTATCCTTTCTTTTCATGACTCATAGCGAGGGGAACTTTACTACTTGCAGTCATGGTTCTCCCTCCTAATCTTCCCTTTTACTTTGTCAATCAAAGTTGTAAGATCCTTAGTCCAGTGGGGGCTTAGTGTATCTTGCCTCCCTGATGTGGTGAAAGTCTTTCAATCTCATCTCCTTGTACTTTACTGATAGTATTGGTATATTCTTATAGTCCTTGTAAAGTGGGGGATAAATGTAGCATCATAAAATTATGACCCTTGCAATTCTTGACTGCATTTGGGTCTTTGCATTAGCGGAAGAATCCCTAAGCCTGATCAGAGACCCAAAAAATGCTCATGACATCAAAAACTTGCATTTTTCATCATTTTGCACTGGCTTTTTGCTACTGCCTATCCTAAATCAGGGTAGGGCAGGGGCATGGTACCCTTGTCCTAACCCTATTTTGGCCCCCCTTTGATCCCCCCATGCATTGGGTTTGTCAATTGTTGAGTGGGAAAAGTTTTTCTATGTTGGCCTAAGATGGGAAATTACCTAAACACTCCTAATTGACAAGTATATAAGGAGAAATTCCCCTCCTATTTGCATAAGCTGATCACATGTGAAAATAAGCAAGGGAAAGTAAGGCAAACAACATTCAAGCATTCATTCAAGCATTGAACATTTAGAGTCTCCTTTCAAGGCTAGGTGTTGCATTCAAGTCAAGGATTCAACCATTGAAGAGGAGATTTATATCAACACTCAAGACATCCTATTTCACATATCCATTCAAGAAAATTCATCTACAAAGGTATCAACATCTCAATTACATCCCCTTCTTGAGGTGGATTTTACTTCAGACATTTCATTTCATTTACTTGAAGCATTTTACAACCACTTGGATAATTCCAAAATGGGGTTTGACTTGAAGGCAAATCCCCAATCCCAACAACATTTCCCCAATCCCAACAACATTTCCCTCTCTTTTCTATTTGTAGGAAAAACTCTTTTTAGCGCACAGATTTTAGAAGGACCATGCATAACTTATGCACATTCCTTGCAACATTTGCTTATATTTGCATGGAAGCTTTGTCTCAATATTCCATTGCTAATTCTAGGTGCACAACTTCATCCCGCATCTCTATCTCAAGATATAATCGTTTCTTTGTCATTTATGCACTTAGTCTCAATTTGCTTAATTCAACTAGTCTATTACAACATAGGGTCAATTTAATTTCCTAATAATTTTCAAATTTACTACAATTCACTTAGTATTCAATATCTTACCATAGGGGATTAGATCTAGTGAATTCAACCCCTCTTTTGAATGTAGTGTGTGAAAAATTGAAGGGAATCCTTTGTGCAACTTTCATTCTTCTTTTGAGGGGAGAAAATATTTCCACTGGATCTACCCTCATTATTTTTTACCATATTACATATAGTAATCAAATTTAATTCATATTGATGAACTTGAAAAGAATTGAGAGGGGGGGGGGGTGTGAATCAGTGACACCAAAAATAAAACTACTTCAAACACTAACCGGTAGATGAACTTAACAAAAATTTTAAGCACAATGCATGCAATCCAAAATGATATAATAACATCCACAAAAAGTAAAGCATCTACCATAACACACGTGTTTGTATGTGGAAAACTCAAATTGGTAAAAACCATGGTGAGATGGAACTCACAAGTTAACTATTTGCGGTAATAGATAACTGACTAATTAAGGTCTACAAAGTGCTCTGCTAGGAGCGAATCTTGTTAGAGATCCCAAAGCTTGATTATAAGCTTATACCCTGTTAAAGGTAGTACCCTGTTAGGAGTAACCTCGGTGGAGTATTTCTAAATCCAAACTGATGGATCACCTTGTTAAAGGATTTATACATTGAAGCTTGTTAGAGCTTACCTGGTTAGGGGATTTGATTAAAACAACAAGAATGGTTTGTTCTATTCTGAGTAGCACAATACTTGCTTAATCAGATCCTTCTAAACATATTCAACACTGGTCTTCTGCATACTCTGCAACTTAACTCTTTTTCCTTTCTCACATAACATAACACTTTCACTATATCAAATAATTCATTGCGATGTCAATATACAAACCTTATGATTTCATGTTGGCCTTAAGAAATCATAACACAATTTCCTTCGTGCAGTGTATCTAGACAAGTGATCATAACTCATCACAAAAATTACCACCAAGCAGTCGGTGCTAATAACTCATCATGAAATGTGGTAACACATCACAAAATTACCGAATACCAGTTAGATCAATCAAATACCGGTTTGAGTAAAACATATGAACCATTGTCATTGAATCTCCACTTGATCTCCATCTTGATCTTCATCTTGATGTCGACTTAGTATAATCATAGATTGTCTTCTAATGCACATACCAGTTGACACAAAGTACCAGCTAGAGATAAACCTCTTATTATAACCTCTAACATATTGGTTGATAGAGTAAACAATCAAAGTTACACCGATAGTCAATATAATCATATGTGTGTGAGAGTGTTTCATCAATGAAAATATATGATGAATACATTACAATCATCACCATGCCAACACATATACCCATTGATTTGATATTAGATCACACTTGTGTGCATTTTACATAGTGGCATAGGTCATTCTATAAGTTCCCATTCTCTAACTGATAACATTTCTCTTTGGACCCAAAATTGAGTTTTAATGCACTTTTTGAATATAGAATTTTTTTTCTTATAAACTATATTTTATCTTAAGTATTCAATGTACTTTTATGCAAAACCTCTAAATCATAGTGCTCAATGTGAATTGGTATTTTGATCCTTACACGGGATCCAATTAGACCATAAATTTATTTTTCCTTTTATATAGCCTATTGTGTGCCATTTTACAAAACATGTTTACTCTTTCCTTGGAAATATCTCTTTTATCAAACAAAAAGATAATACCTTCAATATTGACTTCCACATAATTTAGCATGCCTATCGGAATATCAACATGTCATTTGGTATGTAAAGAATATATGGTAAAGGTGCTCATGTAAGCTAGCTCATAATGTTGAATTATAGAATGTCTTTGGTAGGTGAATCCTAATTTTAAATATTAATATTGATTTGGGCACTTTAAAAACCACCACATCATACTGGGAATAAATTTTGGGGTGGTGATGACTACTTAAGTAACCTCACAATTAATATTAGACTATGTAGTGTCGTAAAGTATTTTGGGACCTCTTTTTGCATTAAGTTGATATTTAATTAAATTAAATGAGTCATATTGTACTTTACTGCATTAACAAATTTTTATTTGGGGTGCCTTATTTTAAGTGTTCCCCTTCTCTTATTTCATTTTAATCTTATATGGGTCCTATGTAATTTATAAGTTCAATGCACTTTTTCTTCCACTTAAATATTATTATTTTTCATATAAATTACAGTTTTGGTATCAAGACCCTATTTTCTCGCAACCCTAAAAGTTTGGGCCTTTTTTAGCGAGACATACTTCGAAGTTGCACATCATTTGACACCTTTTTAGTTAAATTTTTGGGAGCATAATAGGATGGTATTAACACTTTTGGATCTATCCTCAAACATGTTATTCTTATTTATTTCCCCCTGATCTTCTATAACATGTTGGTAGGGCATATAACCTTATTGAAAAACTTCATGCTACCATAATTAAAATCTCCCTTTAGGAATTGATTTAAACTTTACCTTCATACCATGGGTTGATCAAGGAAGCCTTAAAAAAGGTAGTTTCCCCTCCTTGTGCTAGACCAAATGATATGACATTTCTCACAAGATGAATTGGCTTCACTATATGTTGAAAATAAAAAATGATCCCCTCATGGTCACACCCTTCATTCATGAACATAAGATAAGACGTACCTTAATTGATAATGTGTCATGCCTTAATTATTGTAGCATTGACTTACATTAGATAAGATAAATTGGGAGTATTCTTTCATTCAACCCGATTCTCTCTCTATTCATAGCTTTGATAATGTTGGTAGAGAGTCACTTGGTATAGTCATATTACCTATCATATTAGGACTAGTGACTTTACCCACTCCTATCCATGTCATACATAACAATTTTAATTACAAAAATTTTCTAGGTAGATTGTGGATCCATGCTATGTGAGCAGTCCCTTCTACCCTTCACTGTACAATCAAATTCATACATAACAATGAACTCCATATAGTCAAGGTTGACCCTAATCCTTATGATATAATTGTTCAATATGAAGTAGGATGTATATCCCCCTTTAATACTATGATTCCTTCCATAACTTATCCTCCTATCAATGATGCTTTATTAGAAAATAATTAGGGTTCATTATAATTTACACCTTCCTTTAGTAGATATAAGGTCCCTTAATTCACGTGTGAACCCTTGAAGGAACCTTGAGTTTCATTCATCCAAGCTTCTTCTAAATCTATTCCAACCTCTTCTTGCAACTTATGTCTTGCTGTTGATTGAGGCTCTTTAAATTTTGATCTAGTTAAAACTAAGAGTTAACCCTCAACACCCACTGAAAGTCCTACACTTGATTTGGAAAAATATTATGGAGTTGGCTTCAAAACCATTTCTAAACATGGATACAATGGACATGATTTATGACGTGTGCAATAAAGTATTGAGGATCATGAGAAATCTACATCATACTTTTCCAAAGAGGGTTTAGATATCCACACCACCTCCCCTATTGTCTAATACCTATATGTCTTCTTCTCCCAGATTTTCATCACAACAAGAGAGAATTTTGTTTGACCTTCTTCAAGCCAATTTGTTCACCCATCCTTGGTGTAAAAAGGAGAAAACATGGACAAGTTAATTAATAATTCTTCTTTTTATGTGTATCATGAATTAAATGACCATTCCACTAGTGAATGTCAATCTTTGGAGACTAAAATTCAATGATTCATTAGTTCTTATATCATTCAAATGACAAGTGACAATGTGTGGAATATTTTTCATGACCCTTATAAATAAGATTTATGACCTATTATGTTGCTTCTTAGTTTGTGACATTAGTAGCTTACCTTTTGAGGTCTCACTGTCATTCATGGTGGTATAATTTAAGGTGAATTCATACTTGGGTATCAACATAATAGCTTACCCTTTGAGCTCTCTCTCTCTCTCTCTCTCTGTCTCTATCTATGTCTATCTGTTTGTCTATCTATCTGTCTCTATCTCTCTCTCTTTCTCTCTCTCTCTCTCTCTCTCTCTCTCTCTCTCCCTCTCTCCCTCCTAAACAAGGTATCGAGTATCGAATATTATTCGATATCTAATACCTCTGAGAAAGGATGCCAACCATATTGTTGGTGCCCTTATGAAAATATATTAGATGTTGGATAATATTCAATATTTGATATGATAGGATATTATTAATATATTAATAATATATAATAATATATATCTTAATATATTATAACATGAATATATAATTTATATTATTATATATTATATATTAAAATTATAATATATAATATATAATATATTAACAAACATTGAAGAGATATGCTAGATCATTCATAGTTGAATGGTTTACAATGAAACACAATGTCGTTAAAACCAAACCTTCACCGATAGGAGTTAAGTTTCAAATCTAGCAATTATTGTGACTAATCTGTTTTCTTCATGAAAGTGTTTATACATCAATGAATATTAATCATTTCACATCTACCTACCAAAAGTAGTTGTGCATCAGTCATTGCGAGATTATATTCATTAATGTGATGGTCATTTTAATCTCTTTCAATATTCTAAAAAATCACATATTATAATATAATATATAGTATATTAATATATAAAAATACAATATATAATGTATATATATTATATAATATATTATAATAATATATTTGTAATGGTGGAAAATTAAGGTTTCCATGATGGAAGGATGAAACTGATAATTTTGTGGCTTAGGGAGCATTAAATTAAAGAGGGAGGTAAACCCAATAGATCTATCCAAAGACTAGCAAGGATAAGGGCTGAAAATTCTATTAGATTTACTAGGGGTTTGGATTGAATTGCCCTCTTTTGAGTTGAATTGAAAAAATGTTGAAATTAGGGTAAATGTGTTGGAATTCATGTAAAAATGCATAAATAGTAAAATCAATTATCAGATCAAGCCACAAACATGAATCTAAGGATTGTAAGAGAATTTAGATCTATTCCCAGAAGGAGATCCTAATTTGTCAGTACCAGTGTGATAGTCAATCTGGTTCTCCACCTTTTCACACTCCAATGGGGGACCGATTGGTCTCCTTTGGTAAAGATTATCATGAAGATCACAACTTCGAACCTATTCCTATGCGCACTAGAGAAGGGAAATGGGTTGGGAATAGGGGTTTTCCTTAGGTCAAACCCCAATTTTGGAATTAACCATGAAATAAAAATGAAATCTATTTGAATTACAGTGATAGAAGTGTTTTCCTTTTGAGGGAGATGTTGAATAATGATTAAAACACAAATGATATACCTATTTTTTAAGTTTTATTTATCTCCACATGGAATTAGGGTTTCATGGAGTCTTCAATAACATAAAACATGAATATCAACTCCTATGCTTGAATCTTGACTTTACCTCTGTTCTAGTGCTTCAAGGAAGATTGATTGCTTGCTTGCTTGAACTTGAATGATTTATTGATTGATGTATAATTAAATTTCATGTGTTTGGATGATCAAATGAGAGGGGTAGACCTCTTTTTATACTTTCCCATAAAAAACAACTTAATTTTTTGACATGAGTGTTGGGAAAATGGTTTCTCAACCTTGCATTTACATTAGGTTACTATTTATAGTTTGTTTTCATTTGAGCACAAAATGGTGTTAAATTCTCCCAAAAGCTTTTGGTTGGCTAGATAAGAATACCGGTAAAGTTGGTCACAAGATCACTACTAATTTTGAAGATAATAAAGTTTCCATTTTGGAGGGGTGCAATAAAAGGTTTAAAGTTAATTTTGAGGACTTTAGACCCTTTTAAATTCCCTAAAAAGTGGGCGTAAATGGTGTATTAGTTTATAAGGTGATAGAGCACTTCGTGATCTTTCTAACGCTTCAACGGTTCGTCAATTGGATGTACGGTTCACAAGTTATGGCCTTTGGAAGTTTGTACTTATAAAATAGGAAACATAATTTGCATCAGACACATAAATGAGATGTAAAAGGGAGGGACATGTGTTATGTGTTATAAAATTTCATAAGACATTTAATATGGAGATAAGGTCAACTATACTTTATTGGATGGTTTTAGCCCATGGTTTTGTAATATCATTTGACATTTTCTTATATTGTATCTCCTATGTATGAGGTGTGTGCGATAGAGGTTATGTGTAAGAGTCTTATGGCTATTGAGTTACATCTAAATCTTTGATTAGTGGTACTCCTATGAAGAGATTTCTCTGCAAGTATATTATAATCTAGAATTGATTGCTGAATAATATATTGGACAACTTTTGGAGTGTGGGGTTTTTTCTCCTGAAAGGGTTTTCCTCACATATATGATTGTGTTGTGGTATGAATGTTATTATGTATATTTCTGTTAAGTTTCTGTAATTGTTGTAATGATCTATAATTTGTTTTGTATTACCCTCCTCTCAAGACTAATATATGAAGTTGTTTCACTACTTAACTTCCTTACAAGTGGTATTAGAGCCTAATCACCTTTGGTTTCACTTGTGGGTTGTTGAGTTTTTTGAACTAATCCAGATTTGAGTGGGAACTTGTCCAAAAGACACTTTTTGATCTTGTTGCAGAAATTTTCAAATGGCAAGTTCACTAGGGAAAATATAGGTAGATAAATTTAATGGAACTAACTTTGAGATGTTTAAGCTGAAGATAGAAGATCTGCTCATAGATCAAGATCTGTGGGATCCTATTGATGCTAATGTCTAAAGACCGTTAGATCCTACTGTGATAGCTCAGTATGATGTTATGGACCGAAAAGCGAAGGGTCTAATCAAACTATTCTTGGTAAACTCTGTTCTGGTCAATGTCCATGAAGAAAAATCTGCATGTAAGCTATGGACTAAGCTTGGTGAAATGTATCAAGCAAAATATTTATCAAATCAGATTTTCTTGAGGAAGAAATTGTATTCCTTGAAGTTGGAAGAGGGTGGATGAATTGTAGACCACTTAGAAGAATTCAATATATTGGTGGTTCAATTGGTATCTATCGGTGTTAAGATGGATGAAGAAGAGAAATGCTATATCTTTCTTTGTTGTTTTCCCGATTCGTGGTATTTTCTTGTTATGGCTATCAATAGTACTTCTATTGTTTTGAAGTCTAAAGATGTGGTGGGTGCCCTACTTGGTGAAGAGATGTGGAGGAAAGTATCCATTAGTTAGAAGGAAGCCCTAACTATTTGTGGAAGACCTAAGGAGAAAGGCAAGGAGAATGAGAAGCACAATAAGTCCAAATCTAGAGGAAGATTGAAATATCCTAGAAAGTCCAAAGTCATTTGTTGGAATTGCAATAAACTAGGTCACATCTGTAAGGACTGCAAAGAAGAAAAGAAGAAGAAAAAGACGAATTTTGATTCTGATTCTAAGTCTAAGAAGGAAGATGGTGATGTATTCATTACAACTTTGGCAACTCATGTAGGTAATGATGTCCAGTTAATTGAATCAGGTGCATATTTTCATATGACTTCCAATAAAGATTGGTTTTTTGAATATGAAGATTTTATGGAGGTAAGGTGTACTTGACTGATGATTCACATTTAGACATTGTTGGTCAAGGTAAAGTTAGAATCAAGTATTTTGATGGTAAAATAAATAGGATTAATGGTGTGCTACATATCCCTGGATTAAAATGAAATCTATTTTTTGTGAGCAAACTGATAGATGCAGGTGTGCAAGTAGTCTTTTCTGAAGTAGGATGTAGTATGATTAAGGGTGCTATGGTAATTGCTAGAGATGTTAAGTTCAACACTTTTTATAAGCTAGAGGCATACACTAGTGAGTGTAATAGCACTTATGTAAAAAGTAAATCTGTGGATACTTCATGGAAAGATTTAAGAGTTTCACCTTCAATAGATGGACATAGCTTTTGGGTACCTAAGGATGCTCTTTCTTCTAAAGAAAAGTTACCTATAGAGAAGACTATGTTATGGAACCAAAGGCTTGGCCACATTGGAGAAAAGGGTCTAAGGACCTCGAAAAATAAAAAAAATTGTTAAAGGTTTGAATGATTGTAATCTTGACTTTGATCTATGTGAGCATTGCATTCATGGAAAACAAAACAGTGTTCAATTTTACTCAAGTTCTCATAAATCTTGTGGTGTTTTGGATCTTACTCATTCTGATGTGTTTGGTCTTATAGATGTTCCTTTGATTGGACCATATATTATGTTTCATTTATTGATGATTTTAGTAGAAGGACATGGGTATATTTTCTAAATAGTAAATCTGAATTTTTTCAATCAATTTAAAGAATTTATAGCTATGCTTGAGTTGCAAACTGGACATAAAATTAAATGTTTGAGGATTGATAATGGTGATGAATTTTGCTCTTAGGATTTTGATAGGTTTTGTAAAGACTATGACATTAAAAGATAGAAGACAACTCTGTATTTTGCACAACAGAATGGAGTTGGAGAAAGAATGAACAAGACACTAATGAAGAAGGCTAGGAGTATCTTGAGTGGTATTGGTCTAGAACAAAATTTTTGGGATGAAGCTGTTGCCACTACTTGCTACTTGATTAACAAGTCTCCTACATCAACCCTTGTTGATAAAATGCCTATGGAGGATGGCCAGGTCACAAGCCTTCAATGAGACATCTTAGAGTTTTTGGTTGGGAGGCATATGCACATGTGCCAAAGGAGAAGTGGACAAAGCTGGAGAGAAAGGCTATGAAATGTATCTTCATCGGGTATAGTTATGGTGTGAAAGGATACAAGCTTTGGGACCCTGTTGCACAAAAGGTAATTCATATTTAGAAGTGTTATTTTTAAATAAATTAAGTCTCCTTCTCTTACATTGTAGCCAAAATAGACTAAAAAGTAAGATGTGATTCAATTTCCTTCTACACTTGAAAGAGTTGAATCGAGAGCCCTAGATAGGTAAGAAGTTGAGGAGAGCTCATCTATCTCTAAATCTTCAGAAGAGGAGGAAGAACCCCCAACTCAACTTGTTCGAAGATCTACAAGACATAGATAACCACCTAAAAGGTATTCACCTGATGATTGGAGATGCATTTTTTCTTTTAATACTAATGTAGATGAATCAAAATATGTAGAAGTGGCATTAGGTATGAATGGTGCAAAATCCTAGAAGATTTCTATGGAAGAAGAAATGGAAGCTTTGAAAAAGACTGACATATGGGATCTTGTACCATTTCCTAAAGGATGAAAACCTGTTGGTTGCAAATTAGTCTTCAAGAAAAAGATTGGTTCAGATGGAAGCATTGAGAAGTATAAAGCGAGGTTGGTTACAAAAGGCTACTCTCAAGTTGAGGGTGCTGATTATGGTGAGATATTTTCTCCTGTTGCAAAAATGACATCCATTAGATTTTTGCTTTCTATTGTTGTTGCGTGTTATTTAGAGGATGAGAAAATGGATGTGAAAAATGCTTTCCTTCATGGTGATTTGGAGGAGGATATTTATATGACACAACCAGAGCTATTTGGTGAAAGGTAAAAGCAATTTGCTCTATAAATTAAAGAAATATTTGTATGGCCTCAAACAAAATCCTAGGATGTGGTACCATAAATTTGATACATATGTGTTGAGTTTGGGATTTGAGTGTTCTAAATTAAATCACTGCATTTATTATAAATCTGATGGTGATCATTTCCTATACATTGCATTGTATGTTGATGATATGTTATTCATTGGTAAAGGGGAATGTATGATTTCAAAAGTAAAGTCTCAGCTCACTGCTAAATTTGAAATGAAAGATCTTGGTGTAGTCACATAAATCTATCCATTTTAATTAAATGAATATTTGCTAGTTATTTGATTAAAAATCCACTAGCCATCAGTTAATTAAATTAATATTGAATTAATTCATCTTCAAATCATTCTCCTATTAATTCAATAAATTATTCAATGTATTTTAATTAATTCATTAAACCAAATTCACAATCAATTAAATGAATAAATTCTATTTATTCAGTTTAATCCCCTGTCCTCTTTTAAATAAATTAAATAAATTAAATAAATTAAATAAATTAAATAAAACATTTATTTAAATCATTAAATCCCCCCCCCAACTTGCATTCTCCTAAAAATGCAACTTGCACCTATTTGTTGAAATAAATGAATTTTATTTTAATAAAAATCTTATTTTCCCTCACCCACCAAACCCACTTGCAAATCCTAAACCCCCTTCTAGATTCTTCTAACCCCTTCCTAATTAGCCTAATCCACCCCCTAAATATTGTCACATTCCTAAGCAACTTGGAGTCACTTCTCAAAGACTTCAAAGTCTTTGAGAAACATTAAATGCTTTGTGTGTTCAACAATTTAACCTTCATGTGCAAAACATTTAATGCTTTTCAAAGACTTTGAAGTATTTGAGAAGTGACTCCAAGTTGCTTAGGAACGTGACAATATTTAGGGGATGGATTAGGCTAATTAGGAAGGGGTTAGAAGAATCTAGAAGGGGGTTAGGATTTGCAAGTGGGTTTGGTGGGTGAGGGAAAATAAGATTTTTATTAAAATAAAATTCATTTATTTTAGGGATTGATAGGTGTGGCCCTCAATCATCAAAGGCATTTCAAAGGTCCTTGAAGCCACGCTAATCCCGATAGTGGATGTACTGGAGTCAAGTGAAATAATGGTTGGGCTTCTCGGTGGGTTTGTTAAACCTTTGTTGGTAGACGTAGTGACTAACTGTATTCTAAGTTTACCATCTGATCGGAGACTGAGCATCCTAAAAGTTTATTTCCAGATGGAAAACTACTTGCCATCGGACAGCTCGGAAGAGGGGTCATCTGAGGGGGATGTGGAGGAGTCGGACAATGATAGGCACAACCGTGCTATGGAAAAATATCTGGCAAAGATGGAAGAGCGAGAAAAATGAGAATCTTTAGCGAGAATGCATGGGAGGTGTTTCGTTGCACAGTTATGAATGGAAACATGGAACCCTTAAGGAGAGTTACCCGATTAGAGGAGTGGTGGCTGTCTAACCAATTGACCAACAATGTCATCCATGTTGGCGAATGCATTGTTGTTATTCTGCAAGCCCTGTGTGATAATTGGTAGTAGATAGGCTTACAAGGGGTGGCATATGGCATTTTTGACTCAGCATTTTATGTAATCTTTTTGATATTAATATAAGGGGCTATCCCCATACTTGATAGCACTTACCCAAAAAAAAAAAAAAATTTCATTTATTTCAACAAATAGGTGCAAGTTGCATTTTTAGGAGAATGCAAGCGGGGGGGGATTTAATGATTTAAATAAATGTTTTATTTAATTTATTTAAAAGGGGAAAGAGGATTAAATTGAATAAATATAATTTATTCATTTAATTGATTGTGAATTTGGTTTAATGAATTAATTAAAATAAATTGAATAATTTATTTAATTAATAGGAGAATGATTTGAAGATGAATTAATTAAATATTAATTTAATTAACTGATCCCTAGTGGATTTTTAATCAAATAAATAACAAATATTCATTTAATTAAAATGGATAGATTTATGTGACTACATTTGCCCCTCTTTGAGACGGTGCAATTTATCACGTCGTTTCAAAAAAAGAAAAACAGGTGTCAAGAAATATGCCCCATAAAATGTTAATTTAATGGGTGGAATGCCCCCTTGAGAGATGGGCCGAATTTTTTTGAAAAATCGGGCAATCTCTCAAAAAAGAATGAAAATTGGCGGGGTGGTAGAAGAGAAGAATTTAGCAATATTGGTGAAAAATAGAAAAAATCGGAGACAAAATGAAGAAATGGGAGGCTCTAGAAGTTCATGGGGACCACGGCGGTGAATGGGGTAAAATTAGGGTTACGATGAAGGGTATATATTGGGGGAAAGGGGTGAAAACAAGCTCATTTGCATTCATGTCTATAGTGAAATTTGAGCTTTGATAGTGACCTTTTGGAAGAGCAAGTAACAGTCAAGATGCCAGTTGCCATAGTAGATCACCGATTAGAGCAAGTCCGTCGATTCCAGCGGCCAAATGACTATGGACCAACAGTATGTGAATTTGAATTTTTGAATTTCATGCATTTTTGATAGGTTTTTGGCTTGGTCCAAGTTGAGCCAACACAATAGCGCTAAAAAGGTGTTTTGGTGCTATTATCAACTAAATTAGCGCTATTGTGCCGCTATAGCACTATTGCATAGTTGTTTTAGCGTTGTTGTCAAGGGTAGCGCTATTGTATAGCTATTTTAGTACTTTTGGGTTTTTAGCGCTATTGTGTAGTTGATTGAATGCTTTGATGCGAGGTGGTGCTATTGTATAGTTGATATAGCACTATTGGGTAGTTGATATAGCACTTTTGTCACTACTTTAGTGTTGTTGTGTGCAAAATAGCACTTTTGGTAGGAAGGTTGATGCCCTAGTGTGTTTGAAAAAGAATCTCCTAATGCCAATGATGGATGGATGGAGATGTGAATTGAGAGTTGTTTTGAACCATAGCAGCCTTGATGAGACTTAGGGCATTAGGTTAAATGTCTGTTGTAGTCTGGGTGTGCCATGATTTCTTACTTGTTGAGACCCGAAGATACTTGATCAAAGTATCTGTTGATATACTAGGTTTAAACTTAAGAAAGTTTGAAACAAAACAACTGATGATGATGGTTTATGTACGTGTGTAGGAGGATCTTTGCATCTTATAGATGTGCGAGAGGCATCCCACCACATAGGTGTTGCGCAATTGATTGACAGAGGTTGAGGTGGATTGTATTGCAGCGATAGACCTGTATGATGTTATGTATATGCCCATGATTTAGATGAATCGTGGTTTGATCATAACATTGGCAGAGCGATGGCATAGTGAGACATGTACGTTTTACTTGGCGCAAGGGGGGATGACAGTTACATTGGAGGATGTATGGCGCATCGTCCACATTCCCATTTGATGAGAGTTGGTGATATATGACCGAGCTTGGGGGACAATAGTAGTGCAGAGATTCTTTGATGAGGATGTCTTCATTGATGATGGGCCGATAGCCTGGGAGGATATAGCAGCCTTGTATGAGCCATTACCATCAGTGCTATCAGGGATTGTTGTTGGACTACTATGTCTAGATCGATGAACACATGGACTTTCCATTGGTTGGGGTCAGGGGATCGAACAAATGATAATAGAGGGGACCCGGTTTGCATGGGGACCGTGCATGGTATCACACTTATATCAGGATATACATGAGGTAGCATACTAAGGGGTGGGTTCATTGGGAGTGGGGATCACGTTACTGCATATTTGGGCATGGGAGCACTTACTTGTTACCCGACCAGTTAGTCTGAGATTCCGAGTCGTGGACTAGCCATATGTATACATGTATGGAGGTATGATGAGTCAGCCTCACCTGCGAAAGTTAGAGTGGTGGTGGTGGGTACTGAACGATTTGGATACAGTGATCTGGAGGCCATACATTGAGTGTGAGCCATGGGAGGATGATGTAGAGACATTGCTGTATGTGTTAATGACATGAAACCTCATTGGTAGGACAACCTAAATGTGGAGAGATAGCTTTCGGGTAGAGTTTTGAGACAGTTTGGGCGGAGGTAGGGACTGTCGAGTGGTTATGGAGAGTATGCGAGGGTAGTCCGAGAGAGGTTCCTATGGGGACCAGTGTTACCTTATGATTAGGGTTTGGCAGAGTTCCACATGCTACAGGCGAGACCATGGCAGATGAGGCCAGGGGTGGAAGATGATGGGGTGTCAGATGAGTACACTTAGTACATTGCGGCACATCTGATTCCTCGGATATCAGATCCAATAGAGCATATTCCATCCTTTGAGGAGGAGTGGAGATAGGGACAAAGGAGGAGAGGAGGTTGCGTAGGTGTATGAGGGAGAGGAGATGGTGGTGGTGGGGATGGAGGAGGTGGCGATGGAGGAGGAGGAGGAGGAGGAGGAGGGGGTGGGGGTTTTGGAGGAGGTGGTGGATTCGAAGGTGGGGGTGGGGGTGATGGATGATTACATCAGAGAGGGAGAGGTGGGAAGCCATTACGGCTATCACAGGGACCTTTGATGCAGGGAGGCATGAGATTAGGTGGTAGGGATGCAGGTGAGGGACATGTACCTATGGAGATAGGAGAGAGAGCCACTAGAGAGGTGCCTATAGATACATGGGAGGGAGCAACAGGGGGTGGAGATCTGTGGGATCATATGATATTATTTTTGCAAACTCGACTATAGGATATGGAGGTAGAGGTGGCCACTAGAGATGTGCAGTTGTTTGCACAAGAGTCAGAGTTGATTGTAGTGCTGCGGGAGAGAGATCAGGCCATGGACAGGGTGATCCATTTATAGGAGAGAGTTCGAGCCTCGAAGGGAGTACAGGGACGTGGGCCATCGACAGATTCCCTAGCAAGAGAGTTACGGAGAGCAGGTGTAGAGGTTGATTACTGGCGGGGTCTATATAAGTAGGAGGTGCCATCTAGTCGGCAAGCACTAAGTTTTGGAGGAGGTGGTGGATTCAAAGGTGGAGGTGGGGGTGGTGGATGATTACAGCAGAGAGGGAGAGGTGGGTAGCCATTGCGGCTATCATAGGGACCTTTGATGTAGGGAGGCATGAGATTAGGTGGTAGGGATGCAGGTGAGGGACAGGTACCTATGGAGATAGGGGAAGGAGCCACTAGAGAGGCACCTATGGATATAAGGGAGGTATCGATAGGGGGTGAATATCTACGGGATCATATGATATTATTTTTGCAGACTTAACTAGAGGATATGGAGGTAGAGGTGGCCACTAGAGATGTGTAGTTGTTTGCACGAGAGTCAGAGTTGACTGTAGTGCTGTGGGAGAGAGATCAGGCCATGGATAGGGTGATCCATTTATAGGAGAGAGTTCGAGCCTTGGAGGGAGTACAAGGACATGGTCCATTGATTGATTCCCTAGTGAGAGAGTTACCGAGAGCAGGTGCAGAGGTTGATTACTGATGGGGTCTATATGAGCAGGAGGTGCCATCTAGTCAGTGGGCACTGAGTTATTCACAAATGCATTGGGAGAGATCAGAGTAGTCTTAGAGGATGCAGAGTAGTGGTGGTGTGATGGGTGCTCCATAGAGAGATAGATCCGGTGGTGTGGGGGCTAGTGGAGGAGCAGGTGGTGATGGTGGTGGATCGTCTAGTCAGAGTGGCATCTGAGAGGGCATTCTTGTATGCTTTGATATTATCATTTTGGACTGTGTCTTGGATGGCTCTTGGTAGCCAATATTTTGGAATTCAGTGTACTCTGATATATGTATGTTTTTGTCGATATGATATGATATATGAAGAGATCCCATATTTTTTGATGATATGCATTTTGATGATAGGTATGGATGTTATGCAGGATGATGATCTATGATGTATGCTTAGATGGATACTTGTACTTTCTATATGTATGCGTTGATGAGATGATTTATTTATGCATGTTTCATGATGATTTATTCCTACATGATGTCTACATGCATGTTTTTATGAATGAGATGCTAACATGTGGATGCAGGTTTATATATATGTCTGATGTGTTGGTAAAATGCTTTATGTATGTAATGCCCTGATGATGATGTATGCATAATGAAATGATGCTAATGATGATATAGATAGTACTTGTATTTTATGTTGATGTGATGATGAGATAATGATATGCAATGAGGTTATGATGTAATGTGTTGAATGCATGATTTATTTATGTAAATGCATCTAGATGGGTTTTTAGATGAATGTAGATGTAAAAATGTATAAACCAAATGTTTGAAAAAAATGATTTTGTGTGTTATGAGCCAAATGTTAATAACATGTAGCTAAGTGAAAATGGTAATGTAACTCATGGTTAATGAGTAACTGCACCTTAATGCAATTAAAAAGGAGAATTAATGCATTTTAATGAATCCTTAATGAAATGAATGAGTATAAGAATATACTAGATATATAGATGAATGCACTCAACTAATGGATAGATATATAAATGCATGCAACTATGGGAATCTAAATAAATGTATGGTAAACAAGTTTTAAATGATGGTAAATGAGGAGGATAAATGATACTAAATGAATGCATAGTAATGGCTAATAATGGTAGTAAATGTAATGATGACTAATTTATTATAGAAATGAATCTAAATGTCATGAGTTGTACAATGATGAAATGATATGATGATATTAATGTAAATAAATGATATGTATTTAAATGCAACTAAATGATATGAAATGCATGCTAATGAAGAATTTTAAGATTTTAATAAACCTATATGTAAGTAAATGAACTAGGTTTATGAAAATACAACTAAATGTAAATGATGATGTGATTATGATAATGAATGCAAGGTTGTGTAGACTTTGCATGATGCATTGATGATGTATCAGAGAACTTTGTCATGATTGTATCCAAGACCAACTCATTTTCCCATAACTTCTCATATTAATCTTATTCACACTTGCATACAAAACCATGCATATGAATAATGAATGATTTAAATGGATGGGTGATATGCAACGTAATGCAATATAAACAGATGAGATGGATCCATAGTGCTTTTATTTTCATCATTGAGCGTGGTAATATCGAACTTGGATGAGGCAGTTGGAACCAAGGATGGAGCATTGTACATGCAGAGAAACAACATAAATAAAGTATAAAGAATATAGACCCTCCATAATGGTTCATGCTCATATGGTCGAGGTATATGATGTAGTCAGCAAGCCATAGTGAGTCATGACTATATTTTGCATGAGATCACGTAGCTTAGTGAACTTCCCACGTAGACACCATTAGTACATGCCCCATAACTTCATTGGAATAATTCGCAGAAGATACACAGATAATTCTTAGGAACCATCCCAACTACTCTAATCACTTGTGAATATCCCGAAATAGCGTAGGAACTTGATATAAATAAATAAGTAATCTACAAACCAACCAAGTACTTGATATCTTAAACAATTTTTTTTTGTCAAAGAAAATGTGATCTTGTCTTTGTTTTGGTAAGGAAGGATGCATCCTTGTTAAGACAGTTGGCATGTTGATGTTGATTGTTTGGTCGATGTGATACGTGGTCATCATTTGAGTATTTCATAATGTTTGTTTGGTATCTGCTTGGATTCGTATGTGCAAAGCATTACCATGTTTTTGATTGATTTTTTATGTTTTATAATGTTTTTGGATTTTGATTGGTTTCCAATGTTTTTGGTATTCTGTGACTGTTTTTCAAATGTTTTTGGTATTTTATGATTGTTTTCCAAATGTTTTTGGTATTTTGTGAGATAGTTTTCTGAATGAAGAACCCAATGAATCACAAGTAATGCAAAATACACTTCCATAAATAGGTTAAGGGAATTGCCCCTAGTTTAAACATGACTATGAAAAAGTGGGATGCAAGACGCATGAAGTACTATCCTTGATTGCAGATCAATAACAAGCCATGGTTTTGACTGATGAATGAGTGGATGTAGTGAATGTGATCGCAACAAGTTTGAAATAAAATGGAGCCATAGCCTTTATGAGTGGCGCCTATTTGCCAGGTTTTTACCATCGCACTTACCCAAGGTGCCACCGGAGTGGTTGTTCACCATTTGGATGCATGATTTTTCTTTACTATTTTGATTGTTTTGCTTTTTATCTGAATGTTTTTGGTGTTTTTCTAGTATGTATGGGAGCTTGATGCTTTGTACAGGTTATGTATAAAACCATTTGAGGTGCATGCTATTGATTGGATCTGCTAGCGATTCTCCTTCTGAAGTAGCCAACTGATATGCCCTAGACCCAAAGACAACACTGATAACATATGGGCCCAGCCAATTTGATTCAAACTTTCTCTGATGTTCTCTGTTTGGTTGGTTATGAGGATTTTATCGAAGAATAAGATCACCTACCTCAAATGTATGAGGCCTAACTCGATGATTATAGCTCCTACTCATGTGTTGATGATAGGCTTTGAGGTGATTGTATGCAACTTGTCACTTCTCATCAAGTAGCTCTAAGTATTTGAGACGTTAGAATCGGTATGCTTCATCATCTATGAGATGATGTAAGGAAAACCATAGTATGGGAGCTTGATGCTTTGTACAGGTTATGTATAAAACCATTTGAGGTGCATGCTATTTATTGGATCTGCTAGCGGTTCTCCTTCTGAAGTAGCCAACTAATATGCCCTGTACCCAAAGACAACACTGATAACATATGGGCCTAGCCAATTTGATTCAAACTTTCCCTGATGTTCTTTGTTTGGTTGGTTACAAGGATTTTATCAAAGAATAAGATCACCTACCTCAAATGTATGAGGTCTAACTCGATGATTATAGCTCCTGCTCATGCGTTGATGATGGGCTCACTGAGGGATTTTATCTGAATGTTTTTGGTGTTTTTTTGGTATGTATGGGAGCTTGATGCTTTGTACAAGTTATGTAAAAAACCATTTGAGGTGCATGCTATTGATTGGATCTGCTAGTGGTTCTCCTTTTGAAGTAGCCAACTGATACGCCCTGGACCCAAAGACAACATTGATAACATATGGGCCCAGCCAATTTGATTCAAACTTTCCCTTATGTTCTCTATTTGGTTGGTTACGAGTATTTTATCAAAGAATAAGATCACCTACCTCAAATGTATGAGGTCTAACTCGATGATTATAGCTCCTACTCATGCATTGATGATGGGCTCACCGAGGGATTTTATTTGAATGTTTTTGGTGTTTTTCTGGTATGTATGGGAGCTTGATGCTTTGTACAAGTTATGTATAAAACCGTTTGAGGTGCATGCTATTGATTGGATCTGCTATCAGTTCTCCTTCTAAAGTAGCCAACTAATACACCCTGGACCCAAAGACAACATTGATAACATATGGGCCCAACCAATTTGAATCAAAATTTCCCTAATGTTCTCTGTTTGGTTGGTTACAAGGATTTTATCGAAGAATAAGATCACCTACCTCAAATGTACGAGGTCTAACTTGATGATTATAGCTCCTGCTCATGTGTTTATAATAGGCTTTGAGGTGATTGTATGCAACTTGTCGTTCTCATCAAGTAGCTCTGAGTATTGGAGACGTTAGAATTGGTATGCTTTGTCATCTATGAGATGATGTAAGGAAAATCGTAGTGATGGTATCTCAACCTCAATAGGAAGGATAGCTTCTGTACCATAGACCAATGAGTAGGGAGTTGTGCCTGTAGGGGTTCGAATGCTAGTTTGATATGCCCATAGTGCTAGATTCAATTGAACATGCCAATCACGACTGACATCATTGACTATCTTCTTGAGGATTCTCAATATGTTCTTGTTTGATGCTTTGGCCTGACCATTTCCTTGTGGGTAATAGGGAGTAGAAAAGCGGTGTTTGATATGAAACTTCTCATAAAGCTCATGGACATCCTGATTTTTGAAAGGAAGACTGTTATCTGTGATGATGGACATGGGTACACAATACCATCAGATGATGTAATTAAGGATGAATGAGGCGATCTTCTTGCCGGTGACTTGGGTGAGTGGAACAACTTCGATCCACTTTGTGAAGTATTCAGTAGTAGTTATGATGAATTTGTGGCCGTTGGATGAAGATGGATGAATCTTACCCACAAGGTCAAGTTCCCATTAACAAAAAGGCCACAGTGTTGTGATTGGTTGCAATTCCTGTGCTGGTGCATGCATTAGGTCTCCATGAACTTGGCATTTCTTGCATTTTTTGACAAAATAATAGGAGTCTTTTTCCATGGATGGCCAATAGTATCCAGTGCACAGGAGTTTCTTGGCTAGTGACAGACTGCTTGCATGAGTTCCACAAATTCTTTCATGTACCTCTTCCAAGGCCTTTGTTATCTCATCCTATTCCAGAGATCAAAGGAGAGTACCATCAAGACTGCGTTGGTATAGGGTTTCAGCAATAATGGTATATCAAGCAGTTTGGCGAATGAAGGTTTTACATTGGTTATTCGATTGGTTAGGAGGAAGTATGTGATTGCGTAGATAGGTGTAGTACTCACTGTACCATGGGGATTCAGAATTGATAAGGTGACATATCATTTTGGATTCAGGGATATCATAAGTGGGAATCCAAAGCTGTTCAACCAAGAAATAGTAGCATGCTGAATTATGTGAAAGATCTAGGAGAGATGTAATGGTAGTGATAGCATCAGTAGCTCGATTCTGGTCCCTGGGTATCTGCTCAAAGGTGATAGTAGTAAATGATGCCTTTAAACTATCCACCATTTTCTTGTATGGCATGAGTTTATCATCCTTGGTCTGATATTCATCGGTTACTTGTTGGATGACCAGTTGGGAGTCGCCATATATCTGTAGCTCTTTTAATTTCCATTGTATGGTTAGTCTGAGTCCTATAATCAAGGCTTCATAAATAGCTATGTTGTTTGTGCATGGAAATGTGAGGCTATAAGACTTTAGGATGCTATCACCTTGAGGTGTGATAAACAAGATACCTACCCCTGAGACATGCCTAGTGTATGAACCATCAAAGTATAGTTTCTAGGGTTGTGCTACTTGTGTAGGAGAAAAAAGTGACACTAAGCAAACATGCCCTAATCTCACTTTCAACCACACACTTGTGGAATACGAAAGAGCCTAGAGATATCACACAATTGGCTACTTCTTTTTGTGGAAGAGAGAGCCATGGGATACCTATTAGGATTTCTATTCCTTTGTTGCAATTGAAAGATAAAATGATGCAAGTTCAATCCGTAACCCCAAAGTGCAAGTATGAACTAATAACAAGATTGTAGAATTGAACTTAAACAATGGAAAGCTGTAAACACAAGGACAAGAAAAGAATGTAAATGTATACCCGGTGTTAAAATATGAATGAAAATGTTCAGGACGGGGGCGCGGGCGCCACTGTCCTGATTCTGCCCCTGAAACTGCTCCGAAAATTGCTGTTTTGCACTCTGGAAAAGCTGTCAAAAATGCTGAAAATGCTGTCTGTTAGAAGGACCAGGGTGCCCAGCGCCCCTGTCCTGGCAGGACCAGGGTGCCCCATGCCCTTGTCCTGGTCTTTTGCTCTGAAACTTGGTGTGTTGCTCGGTCTCCGTCTGCTTCTTCCAGATCTGTAACTTGCGGCGTCGTCCGAATCCCGAAATCTGCACTTATATCTGAAAAGGTGTTTTGGGCAGCTATATAGGGTTTTGCCTTAGTCAAACCCCCGCTTTGGTGATTTCCACCTCCACGAATAGCCAAGTTGTATTGTAAAAGTAATGTGTGTGCAGACCTTGTGTGTGTGCAAGATCCTAAAATGCAAGTAAGCAAACTAGAGCAACCTAGAAAGTAAACCCTAATTGCTTGTAAATGATAATGTAAATGCTCTAAATCAAGATGAAAAGTGATCTAAAGCATGAATAAGTGATATATTGAAGCTTATGCAAAGACATGAAAACAACATGAAATCATACCCAAACCCAAGGGAGGGGTACAAGCCAATCTTCAGTCGGTAATCTCCTATTGCTCTTCAATGTCTTCAAAGCCTTAAATGGATGAATGAAATTGACGAATTCTTGATGGATGGATGTTGAATGTTGTTGAAGTCTTCAAAGATCTGCCCTTTCGCTGCATAGAAGGTCCTTGAAAGCCAAAATTCGGATCCTTTCAAATGAAGAAAGAGAGCTCTCATGTATGAAACCCTAGGTCTTAATTTCAATTTTTGGCCGACCTAGAGATTGAATTTCCCGCCAATTTCTTGGGGTTAAGCTTTATTTTATGATTGGATCGCACCCCTAAAATTTTGGGAAAAATGTCTGGGACCATGTGCACTCCAGGCGCCATGGTCCTGACAACTTTTCACCAATTTTTTAGGGCCGTCGGATATGATGATTTTAGAGAGAATCCTGAAGTTACAGGTGATTTCGAGATGTTTTGACCCCCGAAATCAAGCCCCCAAGTTCGAAATAGGACCTAATTAGGGTTTTTGATTAAATGATGTATTGGAGGAATAAAATGAAAAGGGCACACTTTAATGAAAGGGCCCAACTTTATGATATGGAAGATGATGAAATAGAACCTTAGACCTAATTAATTTGATTAATTAAGTGCTAAAGGGGAAATACAATGCAAAATGCAAAATGTGCCAAGGCGGGTGCTAAACTAGGTGTGAAATTGTACCACCCTAGCAAGTGCATACAATTTACGATGCTACATTTAGCCCCCACTTTAGCGATCATATGAACACTACGTGCATATGAAAGCTAAAGTACAGAAAGGTAAACATTATTTGAAAAAGGATATATCCATAAGTCTGTCGAACGAAGCCCCCAGCGGTATCTACAGTACACAGTTAGGAACCGCACCCTACAAAACACACGTTAGATCACAAAATCACCTAATGCTTACTAAGGAAGGTGATGAAAATTCGAGGGTAGCTATATGCCCCCCCCTGTTTCGGCTTGCTAATTTTAGTGAGTTGAAACAGGGTATCATGTTTACCACTTTGAATTGTTAAAGAATATTGATGACAAATGCTCACAAGAAGATTTGATATGAGATCAAAAACTAATGGAGAATCATTTGGTAAGAAAGAGGACTAAATCTCAATTCCAACACAACAAAGAGTGTGAGGATTTGAGAGTTCTCTAACGCAAGATGAAGGATGTAAATGGAAACAAAATGCAAAGAGAAGAAAGGAAAGGAAAAAAGCATGAATACACACATTGGTGATCCATGAGAAGAATAGTGAGAGAGAAGACATGGACTTCCTGCCCCTAGATCTTGTCTAGGTGATCCATGTAAGGGAGGAGAGTGAGAAAGTCTAGCCTTATGCCGCTAGTTCCACTCAACCTCGTGCATGTGTGTGTAAGGGAGGTTAGAAGCACCTCATAGGAGTCTATGCCCGAGTATGCTACAACCTGTATATGTATAGTACAAAAGCATGACATCTTGCTCTAAGAGTCTATGCTCTGGTTCCGAGAATAATCACCTTGCATAAAAGAAAAATGGAGACATCTCGCTCTAAGAGTCTGTGTTCTAGTTCTGAGAATGACTCATTGCTCAAAAAGTGTAATGTTTATGTCATAAGCAAAGTAGAACAAGGATACCTACCTTCATCACAAAATAAGATACGCCAAAAATGCAACAATGTCATAGATCCAAGCAAAAGAGTTGTGCACTCTTTAAGCAAGGATAAGATAGTTGAAAAGGGATATCTTGTAGTATGTGTAAAGGAGATCCTTAGAGGAGAAGAGATCTTTGTACAAAAGACACCTATCCTGAGATGAAATTGTCTTAGACAAATATAACATCTTCCAGATAAGACAAAGAAGAGAATAAGAATGCAATACTTCCTTCTTTTGCGAGGTGAAAGTGATTCTTAATAAAGGATGACGCTCTTTTTAACCCAATTGGGAGAGTGAATTCATTATAGATGTATTTTACCAAGTGCAAAAGAGGTTGTAGTCAAGGACTTACACCTCTTGAACAAATAACAACAAATGCATACAAGGAATAACATCAAGTAATAAAGTTCACACCATCCACGAAATAGGAAAAAAGTGGATCCTTAGATAAAAATAAGGAAAGATCATTGCCTCCCAAGGACAAGGATAATGAGAAGGACTTACACAATCTTCTAGGGAGAGATTTAGACATAAGAAAAATGTACTACATACTCACATGAGTTCATGCAAGCAAGACATTAGTGTATGTAAAATGATCCTCACAAGAAGTGGGTAGGATAAGAAAGAGAATACAAATCTTCTCCCATATCTAGGAAAAGAGGATTCTAAAGAAAAGATGATCAATATTTCCACACTATTACCCCAAAGGGAAATTTTAACCATAAAAAGAAGAGATGTATGAAATCACTCTTGTCCCCATAGGAACAAGAGATAACATAGAAAAATTAGGCTATTATGTTGCTTCAAAAATATGATTGCACTTGAAATTGTACCATCATGAATGACAATGAGCCCCCAGTAAATGAGCTACCAATGTCACATAATGACGAGCAACATAATAGCCATTAATGTTATTTAAAGACATGATAGACTAAATCAGGTATTTGAATATGACATGCTAAATGCTCAACTATAAGTGAGATCAAAAACATGTATAAAATGATAAAAATTGAAGAAGAAAAGTCACAAGAAATCTTAGAAGAGAGATAAGTGTAATTTATTAGAGCCTTATCCCTGGAGGAAAGGACTTTATGATGAATAGGAGATAAAGATTCATAAGTGGATTTAGAAATTTGAGGGGATTCATAAAGAGATTTGTTCATCGCCAAGATTTCCTTATGAGGGGAATGAGAGTTGATAGAAGTAGAAGATGATTTAGTTGAAGTGAGATCATCATCACTCTAAATATAGCATTCACATTGAGAGATGGTCTTTTAGATGCTTTGGTGGGCTTAGAAAGATTATATCCAAGTCCAAATGAATATTCATGCATGTTATGTTCTAAAGGAACTTTAATTCCTTGTTCATTTATGCCACAACCATTTCCACTATAGCCACTCTTAGCCAAAATATGAAAACCACGACCATAACGATTAGCCATTTCAGAAAGAGAAGGTGGTTTTTCATAAGACAAAGAATCAAATTCTTCAGAATTAGAGATGTGAGGAGAAGAAGTTTGAGAAGCGGCCACAAGATTATTGTTCATAGGTTCAGGTAAAACTGATTGATCTCTAGTTTCTTCCTTCTTTTTAACTTTAAGCTCTCTAGGAGGAACCCTATACTCACCTACAAAGGTGGGATTAAAGTCAAGAGATCCCCAATCATCTTCTACGAGAACCTTCTCAGGATCAAAAGCCTTTTCATATGTAGACTCAAGTCGAGAAGGATCTTCTTCAGGAGCTTTAGCCTCATCCAAAGAATTTTGATCATCAGAGAGTGAGGATTCATCCATAGGTATCTTGTTCAAAGAGTCATCACTAGAAGAGGAAGGCTTAGATGTTTGCAAACAAGCTTGGAGATTAGTGTCACCTATCAAGGTATATGTCTTATTGTTATAAATAAATTTAACTTGTCTATGCAATGTAGAGGGGACAACTTGCATACTGTGAATCCAAGGTCTCCCTAATAACAAGTTGTATGTTAGATTTCCCGACATGACATGGATAGGAGTAGGCAAAGTAACAAGTCCCACTGTGATGGGTAAGGTGATAATACCTAATGAAGACTTAGCCACATTATCAAAGCCTCGAATGGGATGAAAATCAGGCTCAATAAGGGATGTATCCACATTCATCTTATGCAATAGATTAATGCTACACACATTAAGGCCAGAGCCATTATCTACCAATGTTCATCTTATAGCAGTGTCATTTATGATAACCACAATCATCAAGGGATCATATTGATGTTGAATTTCACTAGTAGGCAACTCATCTTGAGTAAACACAATTTGAGCTTTAGGATTCATCACAGAGTTAACCAAAGACACTATATTACTAGATGTATTAGGTGGAGGAACATTCAAATCTTTCAAGGCATCTTGTAACATTCCATGATGAACGGAAGAAGTTTGGATCAAATCCCAAAGGGATATCTTAGCAGGGGTAGCTTTAAGTTGTTCTATGAGATCATATTCCTTACTGAGAACTTGTGAAATACGGGGAGCTTGCGGAAGAATTGGTTGAG
This sequence comes from Cryptomeria japonica, assembly GCF_030272615.1. Taxonomy (NCBI): domain Eukaryota; kingdom Viridiplantae; phylum Streptophyta; class Pinopsida; order Cupressales; family Cupressaceae; genus Cryptomeria; species Cryptomeria japonica. The sequence goes on from NC_081409.1 coordinate 143,169,872, forward strand.
GATTAGGAAGAGAAATTGGAGTAACAGGAGGAGGATTAGGTTGCCTATTGTTTCTTGTGTTATAGGTATGAGCAACCACATGATAACTCTCTCTAGTCAGTTGCTTGGCATACTCATAAGGGCTCTTAGTAGAATAACCTCCTTGCATAGTAATAATAGGTTTCTTAGGAGTGCAAAAAGAATCATTAGCATAACCACCTTGAAACACTAAGATAGGCTTATTTAAAGGTTGAGAATTTTGAGAAGGACAAGCACCTTGGATAGTGAAGAGAGGTTTGTTAGGTGTTTCATTCACATGTATCAAATTGATTGAGAATGGTTTAGAGGAATGAACAAAAGTGTTGGAAGAATTATTGATAGTCTTCTCTTGCACTAAAATCTTATCATGAATTAAATCAATTTTAGGAGAGAGACAAGGGGTAAGCATTGATGTTCTAGTAGGAAGAGTAATACTAGGAAAGGTCATATCATCCTCTATCATCAAAGGATCTACATGGGGAATAAACTCTCTAGGAGAAGAATCAACATTACTCTCTAAAGTCTCACTTTTGAGAGGGAGATCTTTGAAAGAGATGTTAACCATCTTGTTTTGAACTAGGGTTTCCTTATGAGTAGAACCAAGTTGAGGAGAGGGAGATTCTTTATTTTTAAAGGGAGAATAATTGAGATTCAAGGAAGGTGAGAAATTATCAAGGGAGAGAGAATAATCTACACCTTCTTCTAATGGTTCATCCCAAATAGTGAGGTTGTTGAAAGGAATGTTTGAAGTATTGTCAATTTCGGGAGAGGAGATAACATTGTTTATTAATTCCTCATCCTTAGGAGGGAGAGCATCAATAGATGTGTTAAACTCATCCTCTTTCTTCAAAATATGTTCAATATGATCTTTAGGGGAGAGAGAATTAAGAAAATTGCTTATTATTTCATCTTCTTTCTCTAAGGGATGGTTATGGGTAAGACAAACTTTAGGAGAAGGGTAAGCATTTATCATTAATTCATCATCTCTAGTGGGAATTTTGTTGGAAAAGGAAATGCCATCAATAGGAAATGTAGGGATAATGTCATCTTCTTGCACAAAAGGATCCTCATGAAGGGAGTGTTTTTTAGGAGGAACATGAACATATTTCTCCAAAGATTCATGCTTAGGAAGGAGATCTTTGAAAGAAGTGTTCATAACCTCTTGTTGCACTAACATGCCCCCATTGGAAGGACCAACTTTAGGAGAAAATAATTCAATGTCCATCAATACCTTTTCACTTAGAGAGGCATCACAGAGGGAAGGTGAAGTAACATTAAGAAAGGTGTTTATGATATCATTCTCTTCCTCTAGGATAGCTAAATAGGAAGGGCACATTTTAGAAGAATTGTCAAGATCACTCTTAAAGTCTTCATCCTTAGAGCATGGGAGAGTCTCAAAGGGATTGCTAGCAACTCTTTTAGGCACTAAAATGTTGTTATAGATGGGGGGAGGTTCTTTAGGAGAAGGAAAAATTGAAACAAGGGAAGCTAACCCATTATCACATCTATGAAATGAATGCATCATGACAACAATTATCCTTTTTCAAATGATAACACATGCAAAATAGAAGGAAATGTTTAATTTTAACCAATGCAAGCACTTAGAATGTAGATTTAGAAAATGAAATTTATGATTCAAATGAGTTCCTAAATCAGATTTGAAATTATTCATCCAAATTAAGCTATCCACAAGTTCAACTTTGAATTGAAAAATTAGGATTTTAGCAAAAATTTTTTGTAAAATTTTTTTTTGAATCTTGCAAGAAATTAAAACTTGTAAATAGCATAAACACTCAAATTTGAAAACATAAATCAGAATTAGAGAAGATTGGAATTCACGTCGGGTTCACCAAAATGTGTAGGAGAAAAAAGTGACACTAAGCAAACATGCCCTAATCTCACTTTCAACCACACACTTGTGGAATACGAAAGAGCCTAGAGATATCACACAATTGGCTACTTCTTTTTGTGGAAGAGAGAGCCACGGGATACCTATTAGGATTTCTATTCCTTTGTTGCAATTGAAAGATAAAATGATGCAAGTTCAATCCGTAACCCCAAAGTGCAAGTATGAACTAATAACAAGATTGCAGAATTGAACTTAAACAATGGAAAGCTGTAAACACAAGGACAAGACAAGAATGTAAATGCATACCCGGTGTTAAAATATGAATGAAAATGTTTGAGATGGGGGCACGGGTGCCACTATCCTGATTCTGCCCCTAAAAATGCTCCGAAAATTGCTGTTTTGCACTCTAGAAAAGCTGTCAAAAATGCTGAAAATGCTGTCTGTCAGAAGGACCAGGGTGCCCAACGCCCCTGTCCCAGGGACCAAGGCACCTAGCACCCCTATCCTGGTAGGACCAGGGCACCCCATGCCCTTGTCTTGGTCTTTTTCTCTGAAACTTGGTGTGTTGCTCGGTCTCCGTCTGCTTCTTTCGGATCTGTAACTTGCGGCGTCGTCTGAATCCCGAAATCTGCACTTATATCTGAAAAGGTGTTTTGGGCGGCTATATAGGGTTTTGCCTTAGTCAAACCCCTACTTCAGTGATTTTCACCTCCACGAATAGCCAAGTTGTATTGTAAAAGTAATGTGTGTGCAAGATCCTAAAATGCAAGTAAGCAAACTAGAGCAACCTAGAAAGTAAACCCTAATTGCTTGTAAATGATAATGTAAGTGCTCTAAATCAAGATGCAAAGTGATCTAAAGCATGAATAAGTGATATATTGAAGCTTATGCAAAGACATGAAAACAACATGAAATCATACCCAACCCCAAGGGAGGGGTACAAGCCAATCTTCAGTCGGTAATCTCCTATTGCTCTTCAATGTCTTCAAAGCCCTAAATGGATGAATGAAATTGATGAATGCTTGATGGATGGATGTTGAATGTTGTTGAATTCTTCAAAGATTTGCCCTTTCACTACATAGAAGGTCCTTGAAAGCCAAAATTCAGATCCTTTCAAATGAAGAAAGAGAGCTCTTATGTATGAAACCCTAGGTCTAAATTTCAATTTTTGGCCGACCTAGAGATTGAATTTCCCGCCAATTTCTTGGGGTTAAGCTTTATTTTATGATTGGATCATGCCCCTAAAATTTTGGGAAAAATGTCTGGGACCATGTGCACTCCGAGTGCCATGGTCCTGACAACTTTTCACCAATTTTTCAGGGCCGTCGGATATGATGATTTTAGAGAGAATCCTGAAGTTACAGGTGATTTTGAGATGTTTTGACCCCCGAAATCAAGCCCCCAAGTTCGAAATAGGACCTAATTAGGGTTTTTGATTAAATGATGTATTGGAGGAATAAAATGAAAAGGGCACACTTTAATGAAAGGGCCCAACTTTATGATATGGAAGATGATGAAATAGAACCTTAGACCTAATTAATTTGATTAATTAAGTGCTAAAGGGGAAATGCAATGCAAAATTCAAAATGCACCAAGGCGGGTGCTAAACTAGGTGTGAAATTGTACCATCCTAGCAAGTGCGTACAATTTACGACACTACACTACTATGATCATGAATATCTCTTCATTTGGAAAATTGGAAATGAGAGGATGATTGCCTATGAGGGGAGCATCGACCAATTGATCTACAATAACTTTACCCTTGATAGCCTTATGGTCCACATACTCAATGTCAAATTCACTTAGAATCATCACCCATTTGGCCAAGCGGCCTGTCAATGCTGCTTTGCTGAGTAAGTACTTTAGTGGATCGATCTTAGCAATGAGTTGTACTTTATGTGTTAATAGATAGTGCCTTAGTTTAGTAGCTGCCAATATTACTACTAGGAAAGCTCGCTCAATAGGTGTGTAATTGAGTTCATAGCCAACTAGTGTGTGAGAGATGTAGTAAACAACACACTCTTTCCCCTTTGCATTGTGATGTGCTAGTAGTAAGCCCAATGTTGTACTTGTTGCTAAAATATAGAGCAATAGAGGTCTACTCGGATCTAGTGGGATCAACAATGGTAAATTCATGAAATAGTCTTTAAGCATATGGAATTCTTGTTGGCATTTGGTATCCCATTGAAAGCAAACGTTCTTGTGTAATAAGTGTGTAATGGGTGACACTTATCCGCTAGTTGTGCAATGAATCTTTGGATGGATTGTAGCTTTTAGCCATCCTTGCAATGTCCTTAGCTGACTGATTTTCCATGGAGGTGGTATGCCCATGACTACTTTGACTTTGGCTGGGTTGACCTCAATGCCTTTTCTTGAGACAATATATCCTAGAAGCTTCCCCAAGGTTACTCCAAAGACACATTTCTTTGGGTTGAGTCAAACATGATATTGTTCCAGTCTATGAAATATTTTCTCTAATATTTCTAGATGACCTTCTCTTGTTAGTGATTTTGCTAGTAAGTCATCAACATAATCATCCATTATGGTATGCATCATGTCATGGAAGATGGTGGTCATTGCTCTCTGATAGGTCGCTCGTGCATTCTTTAGACCAAAAGGCGTTACATTCTAGCAGTATGTTCTCCATGGACATGTGAAGGCCATCCTATGTTGATCCTCTGGTGTGATCTTTATCTAGCTGTACCCTGAAAAGCCATCCATGAGTGAAAGCATGGCATGTCTTGCTGTTAGGTCCACCATTATGTCAATGTTTGGTAGGGGGAAGTCATCTTTAGGACATTCCTTGTTTAGATCTCTAAAATTAGTATAGATATGAATGCCCCCATTTGGTTTTCCAATAGGCACAATATTGGATATCCAATCTGCATAATCAGTTGGTCTAATGAAACCAACATCCAAGAGTTTCTTAAGTTCTTCTTTGACTAATACTACAATCTAGGGATGCATCTTGTGAAGCTTCTGCTTGATAGGCTTGGTTCCTTCTTCTATGGTGAGGTGATGCATTAATAAATCAGGATAAAGACCAAGCATGCCTGCATATGACCATGTGAAGTTGATATGGCATTTTTGGAAGAATTCGTTAAAGTAAGGTTGTTCCTCTGGAGTTAAAAAAGATGCCAGATGTATGTGGTGAGGAGTTTCAGGTGTCCCCACGTTGTATTTTTTTGTTTTCTTGATAAGGATCGTTGATCGTTCTTGATTTGTACTAGAGGGGAGGATGTCAAACCTTTCATCCTTAGGCACCTCAGAGAGGTTTTCACCATTGGATACACTCTTTATTTTTACTTTTATGGGATCAAACAGTGCCATTGTATGGTTTTCACTAGAAGATCCATGTTTTATTGTTATATTTTTGCAGCTAAAAGGTTTAGTATTCACCTCGAAGTATGTTACACTATTAAGTTCAATGGTGAATCCAACTTTATGATCCCTGCTTGGTATGTTATCCAGTAGTTCCAAAAAGTCAATGATCGCCTCATCATTTTGGAAGTAGTCAAGGCATGGGGGATTATGTTGGTTCCATTAGATGAGTTCAGGATGGATAATGGGCATTACCTCATCGATTAGGTTAAGTTTGTTAGATGTGTCAGTGAGGGTTAAGACGTCATGGTGAAGGTATTTGATGGTACTCTCCCTATAAAAATCAAGCGTAGGATGTGACATAGGGTTTGTGGAAGATGTTTCCAATTCAGGAACCCAAGAGGTCTTTATTTGTGCTTCTTCATAAATAGGGATGTCTTTGCGAGGTGGAGGTAGTGATGTGTCTTCCTCATCTGAAGTATTAAGCTAGACATAATCAAATTCCCACTCATGTGAACTAGTCTCTAAGTCACTTTCCAGTATCTGATTACTATACCATATTGGGATATCCTTTGAGTTAAAAAATACAGGTGTGATCAGCTGATGTACCATTATAGATTAAATGATTAGTGTTGCAGGAAGAACTATGGGGATCAAAGAATCTGATACCAGGAGTATTGGTAGTGTTGAAGCTACTGCTTCTGTTGGAATCACTGATGTTGTAGATACTATTGGGGGTTCTGATAGTGCTAGTGATGTTGTTGATGTAGTTGTTGTGATTGATGGGATCACTGGTTTGATTTGTGGGATGATTGGTATTGTGGATGTTTTTGCTTAGATTTTTAGCCTTAGTGGGGCAGTTGGTGTGGTTTGTGGTGCTGTTGATATAATCAAAGGTGACCTATTTGTGTTTGTAGTAGGCTTATATAGAGGTTTGCTGGGTTTTCCTTTGAATATGAGTTTAGGAAGGATCACCTTTTAAAAACCTAAGCCTGTGTTATCTTTGGGGTTTAACTCCGATTGCAGTGGCTCGTGTCGTCCTTGCTTGCAAGGTGCGAAAGCACTTTGACCATCATAACCCATTCTTTGCATAATGAGAAGGCCTTTTCCATACTGATTTGTGGGAAGCTTAGCTTGTGGGAGGTTCATGGTTATAAGATCTTTATAGATCCATTCTGCTATGTCTTCATCTCTAGTCTCTTCTTCTTGACTCTTTCCAAGGATGAAAGGCATCAAAGTGCATGCTGGCTTGACTAGTGGTGTTTGAATTAACCGTTGAGGTTTACCATGAGTTCTAGGAGAAGTAGGCATTTGTCCAACACAAAAGAGTTGGCTCAAATTGTACTCCCCAGGACCTTCCTTTGCTATTTTCATCTTGAGCTTCTCTTTCTTGGGTATAGTGGTGTTTGAACTGGAAAGAGAGGCTAGACTTACATATGATGTGGATGAGATGACTTCTCTGTTGTGGGGAATGATAATCTCTAGTTGATGATTGATATTGTGACAATATGCAAAGGGATTTGCATCACCCAGGATTTTAATTTCTACACGATTATGTGGGAACTTGATACACTGATGGTAGGTGGATAGAATGGCTTTCATGACATGTATCCAAGGTCTTCCTAATAATAAATTATATGGTAGAGGAAGGTCCATAACTTGACAGATGATGTGCTTCACCATCGGGCCTACTCCGATTGGTAGCACAATAGCTCCTTTGGATTATCGCTCTGCATCATCATAGGCTTTGATTGTTATCTTCTTGTGGGGATCCACTGATTCAATTGCATCTCCCAATGCTATGACCAATTGTAGTGTACAGATATTCAGGTTGACTCCATTGTCAATCAAGACTCGCTTGATCCTATGTTGGTTGATAAACCCTTCAATATGGAGTGAGGCGTTATGAGGTTGCTAGAAGGATGTGTTGTCACTTTGAAAAAAAGTGAGACAAGGTGATGACCTTAGATTTATAGCCATGGCTTGAAAATGATCTATATTTAGGTTTGCAGGGATTGATGCCTGTTGGAGAGCTTGATCCAAGATTGTTTTATGAGATGGGGATAGGCGCAATAGCTCTAAGATAGATATCAGTGTGGGCATTTTGTCTAGCTATTCCACAAGGTTATACTACTTTGGGATAGATGTGGTTCCTTGTGGGCTACTTTTATGATAATCTTGTCGTGACATGTAACAACATTGCAAGTGTATTTGGGATTCTTGATGGTAATAGTTGAAATTTGTTCACTGGCATCATAAAGGTGATTCATAGTGTAATTATAGGTGGCGCTCATATAATTGGTGGTATATGTGTCTCACCCTGAAGTGGAAGGAACCCTTTGATCTTGTGATGGAAGTGGATTTTTAAACATAAGATGATCATTATTTGTTATTTTTGGGTCGTGTCCTTCAATTTCAATCTCACCTGGATTAATAAGATCTTGAATAAGGTCTTTCAATATGTGACAATTGCTTGTCTTATGCCCTTTCCCTTGATTGAAATCGCAATGTTCAGTATCCCTCCACCATGAAGGTTTGACCCAAGGTTCGTAATTTGATTTTTTGGGTAAGGTCATTAGATTTTGAGAAACCTGCTGATGTAACATCATTTCAATAGGTTCCCCTAAGGGAGTGTATGTTCATTTTGGTTTAAAATTTTTCTGGCGTTGTCTGGGTTCCTCTAGAGATATATTGCATCCTTGATTTGGAGGAGCAACTGTGTTATTCTTGGGTGGGGGGTTATGTCCTGCAAATCAGACCACAGGTTGTGCACTTTTGATAGTTCTTACATCAACAACCCCGTCATTGACAACATTTTTGTTTTTGTTCCAGAGGTTATGCTTATCACTATTGAAGCATGGGCGAGGGCCATCCTTTGGCTCATTGTATATCTTGATAAGCCCTTTTTTGATGAGAGCCCGTTCACATTTTAAACCTTTGGTGATCATGTCATTGAGAGAGTCTGTGTCTTTTACGTCTAGGTGAAATTCCATTTTATTGTTTGAATTGGAAATAAATATTTCCACTATTTCTTGTCCAGGTAATTGAAGAGAACATCTGCTAGACATTTGATGCCATCATTGTAGAAAGACTGAAAATAGCTCTCCTAGTTTTTGTTTAGTGTTACGTAGATCAACCATGGTGATATCATGTTGAATGTTGTGTGAGTAATGTGCCAGGAAATTTTGGACTAGTTCTTTGAAGGTCCTAATGCCACTTGGTAGTTGGGAAAACCATGATGTGGTTGTTCCTCTCAAACTTTGGGGAAAATGTCGCATTAGGTCTGTGTACTCGTATGCCACTTTGGGGCAAGCTGAATGGAATTCTCTAACATGATCGCGAGGATCTCCTTTTCCTTGGTACTTTTTGAACTTGGGTGTTTCAAATCCTCATGGAAAAGGTGGCATATGAAGATTCCTATCAAAGGGATAGGGACAAATGTCATTGAGTGAAAATTGATTAGTTTTCACACCACTATGAAGTTGTTGGCCGATATTATCAACTTGTTGCCGCAACATGTCTATTTCATTTGGAGGAGGAGGAGGTGGCGGATTTCCTTGATTAAGGTTGTATCTCATGTGATCTCAACCTCTTTCATCCTCATTATGACTGTGGTATTCTAATGCTTGCCTTAGTTGTGCAACATCAAAATCAGAGGGTAGTTTAGCTCCCTCTTGAGCAAGTCTTAAAAAGTGAGCATCAACATTGCTCCTAAGTATTTCTTCAAAAAGTCTATTAAAGAGAGGGTTGTGTTGTGCCCTTTCTATTGCCGCAGGAGTAGGAGTACTTGGATTTTCATCATTTGGATTTCCTCCAAGAGCTTCTTGGAATTCATTGATATTTTCCTCCTCTTCTTCCTCAATTTCTTGTTGTCTAGACTTTGATCTGGTATGAGCCATTTTGTTTACAAGTTTTTGTTGAAGTTTGATGAAAATGATGATGAGTTGGTGATGGAATGAAAGATTGATGTTTGGTGAAGTGTTTTGCATATGGATCTGTAACACTAAAGGTATATGTTATCAAAGTTCTTCCTTGAATTGCTTGTTGTGTTTGATTGACAAAGTTTGATGTGATAAGGTTTAGAGAGATCTGAGATGTGTTACAGACTCAACTACCTAGTAATGAGAGGATTCACTCATAGACTAGTTTTAACCTGCATAGAAATGCCTCTTAGGATGAGTTTATACTAGATGTAGATACACTCTAAAAAGTTGTGTATTGTGTTTGATTCAAGAAATATCGAAAGAGAACTTTAGGACAAAAACCTCTTGATGTTTTTGAGAGTTGATGATGTGTGAATGGCGGGAATGGATGAAATGTTAACTTCAATAGAAACTTTGTGTTACAAAAGGAACAAAATCTTCCTCTTCTTGTTCAAGGGTTGGTGGTTCTACCCTAGTTGAATTATATGTGATACAAATATCTAGAAAGAAGGCAAGATTGATCTTGCCTCTCTTATTTTGATGATAACTCAAAGCTTTGTATTGAGTAAAAGCTCTGCGGTTTAATGACTCTTGATCAAACTTGTTTGATTTTCCTTGAAGGTATAGACACATATGATGTAAGAAGGTTCTATGAGAGACAAATATTTGTCTATTAAGATATAAGAATTTCCTCCTTTTGATAAAAGCCTTTGAGCCCAATGGTCTTTTCTTTAAGTTGATATGTTGATGAAGATTCTTCTTTCTCAAGATGTGAAGAATGGTCATATAGTTTTATACTTTTGTTGTTTACTCTTTGTTTTTAATTTTTTGTTGGTTTTTTGAAAGTGTTTATGTTGGATGAATAGTTGTTTTTGGAACTGAGTTTTGATTTTTTTCTTTGACAAGAAAACAAAGCAAGCACACAAACACAAGAATGTTGCCTCAAAAGGCACAAATAGGTGTGGGTCTAGATCAACCCAATCCTTTGAAATTTTTATGACCCTTTCCTTCAAATGTATTTTAGGTGTTACCAAAGCCTAAAGTCGGCTCAATTTGTACTGGTCTTGACTCAAAACGAAAAACACTTCAAACACTTTTTATCCCTAAGTTTAAATGGCTAGTTGCAATAATTTCAGCCCACATCTTGATATTTCTTCAACTTTCATACTACATACCTTATAAATCCCACTGTGGCAAGTAAGGATGTGCTATACTAAGTCTTGCATGAGCATAAGAAATAGATGATCCCTATGATGGGGGAGTCACCACTTTTATCAGGCTACAAGTAACCTTTCAAAAAGCTATGTTTCTACTCAAGGAAATATGTATGGTGAGTATCTTGGGAGCAAAACCTTCTATGCTCTTGCATTGAATTTATCACAAATATCCTCAATCAATAGAATGGGTGGGCTACTACTTAAAGGTGTTTAGTAATTTTTGATGTTTTTGGACATAATTTCATTCTGCTGTGACTCAATTAAGAGCCTTGTAACTTGTGGTGGGACCCATTTGTCCTTTTGACAAGTTACACTGTAGGAACAACTATACCCAAGGCTACAACTTTCGCTCTCACCTGATTTATATAGTGGCTCGAAGGATTTACTATTGGCATTTCAATAGAAGAAGATTGTTGATATTTCATTAAGGATATTGAGAAGGTTGTTGAAGATTATTGATATAACTGAAGAAGGATGATAACTATCTTTATAAGATTATTTTGTCATTGATGTCATGAAATTGATATTTTGATTCAGTATGATGTTGCCATATCTTGAGAAGATTGATTTGAAGAGAATTAAGATGTCGGTAAAAGACACAGAAAGATTGTGATGAATAAGGGGAGAAATAAGTTATTCAATGGGCAACTATTACCGAGATAGACAATGATGAGATCATGATGTTTAGATTGTTTTGATATCCTGCATATGTTGTTGATTGTAAGGTTAATACTATGCTATGTCACCGAGCAAAGAACCTAGTCAGTAAACCCTAAAGAACCTATTCGGTAAACCCTAAGGTTATCGATATCGGTTAATGAAGGTGGAATGTCTACCGAGTGAAGTTTAGTATTTATCGAGTTGCAACTGAGTTATGTCAGACTTCATTGAAGGAATGAAAGCATTATTTAATGAAGGAAGCTGATTAGCTGGAGTTGATTAAATGATTGATATGACATGCAAGAAATTTGTTAAGGATCTACGACTTTGAAAATTCAGGAGCTAGATCTACAACATAGATTGAACCACTTAACCTAGCACAAGTTCCAAGAATGGAATGCAATTTTCTAGGCGAAGTAAAACATTTTTTAGATCGAAGGATACATTGAACCTAGTCAAGATTAAAGATCTGATGGCTATGATTGATCATGGGAAATGCGATCAAGGAGATTCAACGGTGACCAAATTGTTTATAAATGAGAAATTATTGATGAACAATGCATGTGGGAAAGTGTAAGCACAAGGATGCTACATAGTGATTACCGAGCACAAAAGCTTGAAGACCTATTTGAATAACAAAGTAGGGAGCCCAATAGAGGGACAAGATAAGTCCTATGACTAGATAGTGTTGAGAAAATAAGAATCTGCTTTAGCATTTTAGATGTGAAGTTGCAGATATATTTTTATTACTTTTATTTTGTAAAGTGACAAAAAATCTCTTAACCGAGTGGACCTAACAGTCTTATTTGTAAATCCTCTAGCAAGGTAACATTCTAATTGAGTGTTTGAAATCCTTTGACAAGGTCACTTCTAACAAAGTGAACATGCTAACAGATCTGAGGGAAATCCTTTAACCAGGTCACATCTAGCAATGTGTTTGTAATCTTTAACAGGATTTGCTTTTAACCGAACATACTCTAGAAGAGTATATTTTTTAGTGGGTCCGAAATCCAACAGTGATTTATCCCTATTTGGGTTTCCACATTAAATCTGGTGTTATATGTGTTATGTTGATTATGTGTTTATGAGTTGGCATGTTTAGTAGTTTTTGGTTATATTGCTGAAGTATAAGTTACCGAGGTTGAATCTATTGATTTTATGGAAGATTAAGTTTGTATGATTCACCCCCCCTCTAGCTATTGGCATTAGAACTTTACATTTACCGTGCAAGGTTGTTCCCAAGAGTGATGTGTCTCTTGACAAACTCCTCTTAAAAAGATAAAACTTGAGTGTTACTAACACTTTTCTCTTGCACCTAGGACCATGAAAGCCGAGGGAGAGGATAGTGTGTGTTAGAAGTAGGACCACTTGACAAACTCTTTTTCACAAGTGTGCCAAACACATAATACACTTGTGTTGGAGTTGAGAGACACAAAACCACATTAGCCTAAAGATCTTCTGCAAGCTAAAACAATATGTCACAAGGAGAAGCAATGAAGCAAGAACAATTTGCAGAACAATTTGCAGAACAAAAAACATAGGAAAAATATGCTCAAAAGAGGAGAGCTCAATATTCACCAAAAATGTGTAGTGTCCTAATAATACAAGGAAAATAAAAATAACCTCTAATAGGTCAAGAAACCCTAAAAGGGAAAACCTAGGCTTGCACATAATAATTAATAAAAGAATTAATTATTGGGCACCTAATGTTAGCTTAAGTGTAAAAAGATAATAGGGAACTTAAAGAATTAAACAAATATTGTTTAATTAATCAAGTAAATACCTAATTATTCTAACACCCCCCCTTAAGCTAGACTTAGGGAGAAGCTAAAGCCTAGAACAACTACTAAAAGAAGGAAAGATGGGTCTCGACAACAAGGCCTAATCAGGTACCCAAATACAATGAAATCTCTATGAAATGGAGAAAAGGAGAAAACCTAGTGGGAAAAAACTCCTCTCCAAAAAGAGATAAAAGAACATGCTGAAAGAAGAAGAAGGAAGGAAGGCCTCATAAAGACCCCCCAAGGACAACTTCCTTCACCCCAAGCATAGAGTGCAACTGAAGATAGCACGATGATGCAAAAGGTTTCATGAAGATGTCTGCAACCTGCTCGGCAGTGGGAATGTACTCCAGAATGAGAACACCATCCTAAATCAACTGGTGGATGAAATGTATGTGAAGCTCAATGTGCTTCATTTGCTGATGCTCTACCAAGTTGTAGAACACTTTGATTGTCACACCAAAGAACAGTGGGACTATTAGGAGGAAAACCAAACTCAGTCATCAACTGTCGAAGCCATAAGATCTCCTGACTAGCAAGCACAACAACTTGGTACTCAGCCTCTATAGATGATAATGCATAAGCAGTCTGCTTATTGCAAGATCATGTGATAGGACTAGAGCCAAGACAAAAAACAAATCCAAAAGTAGACTTTTGATTAGTGACATCACCAGCCCAATCTGAGTCAGTGTAGCCAACAATGTGAGGGTCCTCTGATGTATAGTGAATGCCATGAGAACTAGAGCCTTGAATGTACCGCAGTATATGTTTGGCTGCTTGCCAATGACTCTCATGAGGATCATGGGAGAATAGAGAGACAAGGCCAACCACAAAGAAAACACCAGGATGGGTGTGAGTCAGGTACAACAAACTACCAACCAACTGCCTGTAAAGTGTAGAATCTATTGAAGGAGAGGGGCAAGTGGTGGTCAAAACAACCCCTAACTGAAATGGAGTGGGAGCAGGCTTGCAATCAAGGATGCCGAAGTGCTGAATCATGTCAAGAGTATACTTTTGCTGGTAAATGTAGATCCCATCAGAAGACTGAATCCCCTGAAGACCAAGGAAATAGTGCAGAAGACCAAGATCTGTCATCTAAAACTGATCCATCAAGGCTTGCTGAGTATGTTGAATCATAGAGGATGAGCTACTGGTGATGAGGAGATCATCAACATATAGTACAAGAATCAGGATCTCACCCTCAAGAAGCTGAATGTACACTGTGTAATTAGAATGACTGTGGGTGAACCCCGTGGAGAGCAAGAAAGAATCCATCTTCTCATACCAAGCCCGAGGGGCCTGTTTGAGACCATATAAGGAACACCGAAGTCTGCAAACTAAAGAACTATCCTGCATAAATCCCTGAGGCTGCTCCATGTAGATCCCTATGCAAGAAGGCACTCTTCACATCCATCTGAAAAATAGGCCAACCCCAAGAAGCTGCAAGAGATAGTACAAAGCGAATGGAGTTCATCTTGGCGACAAGGGAAAAGGTCTTAGAGTAATCAATACCCTCAACCTATGAGAAACCCTTTGCAACAAGATGTGCTTTGTAATTATCAATGGAACCATCAATAGCATACTTGGTGTGATACAACCAGCGACACCTAACCATCTTTCTGCCCTTAGGAAGAGTAGAAAGATCCCAAGTACGATTCCTCATCAAAGAAGAATACTCCTCCTCCATAGAAAAATCCCACTCAGGATGACTGGTAGCCTTTGAAAACTTTTCAGTATCATCTAAAATAGCATGACTCAAAAGACTAGAACCCATAGTATGAGAACGGGTCTGATGAGTATCTGAAGGATCACCGGCTAGAGGACCTGCCACCTCAATAGTAAAGCAAGCCCACTTGGGCATTTGAGGTGGAGCAGGTGGAGGTGGGGATGGTGGATCATCAACACCATCATCAAAATCATCCACAAAAAGATCCTAAAGAGATGCAGTGGAAGGAGTAGGCAGAGGAGCAGACACTAGAGTTGGGGTTTCCACTGTGGGAAAGCGCTCATCAAACTGAACATCCCATCGAAACAGGTTCTCTCTGGAATCAGGATCAAACAACCTCTATGCCATAACATCCTCACAGTAGCCAACAAAAATGAGTAGTTGGCTCTTCCACTCCATGGATTTACTCTGAGCATTAGGAATAAAAGCCCATACCTCACTGCCAAACACTCAGAAAAAGGAAACATTAGGCTTGTTATGAGACCAAGCCTCCTCAGGAGTCATATGTTGAATAACCTTGTGAGGCATCCAATTTTGAATATAGTTGGCACAATTGATTGCCTCAGCCCAAAAAGATGAATCCATGGACCTGGATTGAATCATACAATTTGCCATCTCCCGTAAGGTTCTGTTCTTGTGCTCAGTGATACCATTCTGCTGAGGGGTGTAGGGAATAGTAAATTGATGCTGCAAACCATGCTCAGTGCAAAAATCTCTGAAAGCCTGATTCACATACTCCCCCCCCATTATCTATACGTATTCGCTGAATAGAACAACCTGACTTCTTCTCAACAAATATCTTGAAGATTTAAGATGAATCAAAGACATCAGACTTGTACTTAAAAAAGTACACCCATGTGCATCTGGAGAAGTCATCAATAAAAGTGAGCACATACTTTGCCCTAGAGAAAGGAGTGGGAAATGACATGAGATCATTGTGAATCAACTCCAAGGATGCCAAAGCACGAGGGGCTCTTCCCTTCAGAAAGGGATCTTTGTGATGCTTTCCAAGCACACAACCATGACAAACACCATCAGTGCAGGAAATCTATGGGAGCCCAATAACAAGTGCCTGTGTACTCATCTACTGAAGATATCTATAATTGACATGGCCTAAGTGCTCATGAAAAAGATTACTCAGTGAATTTGCATGTTCTATAAGAGACGAACTGACACCCATAGAGGGCTCAAATCCATCAAATCTATATAGATGAGATGTAGTATCCACACTCCCAGTAGCCACAACCAAATCACAGTCATGGAGGTTCTGAATAACCACATCATGTGGTGAGAACTCAACTTCTTACCAGAGCCAAAGTGACAAATCTAATAAATGGACAGGAGGTTCATTGAGATGTCAAGAACAACCATAACATCCTATAGAGTACCCCCATCTAATGAGATAGAACTTGAACCCAAGATAGAAAGCTGAACTAAGTCACCCACTACAATCTATGAAGTACCACAAGAGGCAAGGGAAGTAACCAACTACTGAGTGTGAGTCATATGGTGAGAAGCACCAGAATCAAGTATCTATGTGGACCCATAGATCGAAGCTCGAGCAGTGAGAGCATGACCTTTCCTTGTGGAAGGAGAAGATGCTTGAGGTGAGGAGATGTGATGTTGTTGCATGGCTTCCTCTAAAGCCTCTAAACGTTTCCAACAACAAGAAATATGATGTCCTTCCTTGCCAAAAAAACTGCAAGTATTGCCTGATTTCTTCTTAGTCTTGGAGGAAGACTCACCAGACTGTGAAGATTTCCCATGCTTGGGAGGAAATGGTGATTTAGATTCATACTTGTGAGTAGGCTTGGAGGGATTCTCACTACCTGTAGAAGGCTTCTTCGGCTTCAGTTTCTATTTTTGTTTCTCCTTAGAGGACTGAGCAACCAATGCTTTGTTCTTGGATCCTGAAAGCATATCCAGCTGAGAAAGATGAGATAGCTCACAATACAAATGCTCACAAAAGACATCAAAGGTAGGCATGGTGAAACAAGCACCCAAGCCATCCATGGTGGAGTAGAAAGCAGAGGCAAAAAATTGAAAATGACCCTGAAGTTTCAAAAGAATCAAATGAATGCACTCTGTGTCTGTCTTGAACTTGCCACATCCTTGAAGGATAGATCGAGTAGTCTTGAACTTGTTCAAGAAATCCTCAATTGTGGGAAAGGAATCCGGTGACAAAGAAACCAAGTTTTCCTCAATCTGCAATGCCCGAATCTCATTGACCCTCCTGAAGAGAGACTCAAACTTCAACCACATAGCCAGAGGAGTGAGCAACTCATCAAGGTGAAATAGAAGACTGTCAGAGACGTGGAAGGAGAGAAAACCCATATCCTCATCCATCTTATTCATGTGCTGAAGAAGCTCATACAGATGCTACAATACTAACTAAACCTCATCCAAACAAGATCACAACCCTCGTGCCCTAAGGAGCCTCATGATGCGGGGCTTCTGGGTGTGATAGTTGTGTGAAGACTCTGTACCTACACCTACTTGTTATTTTTTTTATTATGTGATCTTTCAAACTAGACAGAAGATGTAGAAGGGTTTGTTCATTTTGAGAGTTTTGGTGCTTGTGATTTCTGATATAAATGACTGAAAGCAAGAAAAAACACCCCCGCACAATAGATAAACCCAAACCCTAGTACATACTGATGAGAAGGAAGTAGTGCATAAGTAAAAAAAATTCAAACTGATATCTCATGTACCTGATGAAAAGTCTGAGAAAAAATATCACAAATATGAATAGAGCATGTTGAGAGCTTTCCAACACCTTTTTTTTTTTGAAAAATGGAGTCCGTTTGCCCATTTTATGGCCTCGAAATTGCAGAAAAGAAGCCCAACTTTGATTGGAAAAAAGTACAGTCAAACAATAAATGTGGGAAAAAAATCCAACTCCATAATGTCTTGCTTGGAACCAAATTTCTGATGCCTATTTGAGTGCCAAAATCTGACTCCAGATGCTCAAGATAGAGCCAAAAAACCAACCCCCTCTAAAAAAAGACTAGAGAGAGGAGAAGGCAGGAGGAGGTGGCCAGAGGGCGGTGGTGGTGGTGGTTGGGCTGGGCAGAGTGGTGCTTTTGGGTGAAGTGGTGGCCATGGGAGGAGCAGTGGTAGTGGCTACAGGGGTTCACCGACAGGGAGTGGTGGCGGCGCTGAGTGAAGCGGAGTGGAAGGCACCGACGGGCTGCAGAAGGCGGCGCTGCAGTGGGAAGAGTGAGCGAGGAGCTTACGGCGGGGTCCGGGGAAGCTAGAGGGCCGATGGGGGCTGGTTGGCGAGAGCTAGGGCCGGTAGGGTCGGACTGACAGGTTTGCAGGCACCGTACGGTGGCTGGACTGTCAGGTCCGGTACCCTGCGGTACCCTCTGACAACACCGCAACCCCCCAAAAAATAGTTTTTTTTTGTAAAATTTTTCCTTGCCCTTTCTTGGATTTTTGTGATTTTATTTTTAATTTAAAAAAAAAACAAAAATCTAGCCTGCATGCCATAAAAAGGCAATTTTTTTTGTAAAAATTTCTTGATTTGCATGCTAGAGCCGTACGACCTGGTTTTGGAGAAAAAATTCACCTAGATGCTCAAGAGTAAAAAATGGACAAATTTTATATGAATATAGGGGTTTTTGGGTCTTTTAAACATGATGGTGAGGTCCGTTTAGGCACAAAATGCTCAGAAAAAAGGCCTATCCCTAAGCACACAAAAACTGCTTGAAACCCCAGATCTGCTCCCAATGCAAAAAATCTCAAAAGCAGGAACAAATGGCTGTAGATCTGAGTTTTGATACCATGTTGGAGTTGAGAAACACAACACCATAGGAGCCTAAAGATCTTCTACAAGCTAAAACAATTTGTCACAAGGAGAAGCAA
Source organism: Cryptomeria japonica (assembly GCF_030272615.1). Classification (NCBI taxonomy): domain Eukaryota; kingdom Viridiplantae; phylum Streptophyta; class Pinopsida; order Cupressales; family Cupressaceae; genus Cryptomeria; species Cryptomeria japonica. The sequence continues at coordinate 143,188,234 of NC_081409.1, forward strand.
TGAAGCAAGAACAATCTGTAGAACAAAAAACACAGGAAAAATATGCTCAAAAGAAGAGAGCTCAATATTCGCCAAAAATGTGTAGTGTCATAATAATACAAAGAAAAGAAAAATAACCTCTAATAGGTCAAGAAACCTTCAAAAGGGAAAACCTAGATTTGCACATAATAATTAATAAAAGAATTAATTATTGTGCACCTAATTTTAGCTTAAGTGTAAAAAGATAATAGGGAACTTAAAGAATTAAACAAATATTTTTTAATTAATCAAGTAAATACCTAATTACTCTAACAACTTGTTCCTTTTAACTTGTCATTGCAATGGTGATCTAACTATTTGGAGATGTTGCTCCAACAGTAATGGTGTTCTTTTTATCCTTCAAAGGCAATATGTTGAGTAAACTAGGAAAATGAAATCTGGGTCAACTTAATGAAAAGCACGCTTGCTTGAAGTAAATCACTTTGAAAAAAAAAACAAATTGATTGTTCTTTTTATTTGCATAAAAAGTTGAAGTGTTGATTGTGAATTTCCTTAAGTTTGATGCAAGAAATGAGACTTGTCTTGTTTTAAGCACCAAAATAAAGTGTTTCCTAACTTGCAATGAAAGTAAATTTGTGGGATTTTGAGCTTGTTGTTCTTTTTAACTTGGACAAATAAAGTTCGTTTTAAGCCCAAATAAAAGGTGTGCTTCTTTTTAATAACCCAAAATGAAGTGTGAGTTTAATATTTAAGCCAAAAAAAGAAGATGAATTCATTTTATCCAACTCTGAAAAGCAAAGTTAAAGAAATAAATGCAACTACTTTCTACTCTAAACTCTTCTACCCTGCACAAATAATCAAACAAGTTAAAAATAAATAAATGAAATGCAGTCTAGGTGGGCTTCCACAAGCCCAAATTTTGATTTTCGGTTACAAGTTATTTTTTACAACGCTCTGTTACAATAGTGCTACTCCGTGTGAGAACAAAAATGCTACTTAACACAAAAGCGCGAAACTAAGTACAAAAGCGCCAAAAGAAAATATTTAGACTGAAAGACAAACGTGCTAATACAAGAACAAAAGTGCTAATTAAGGGACAACAACACTAGACTATAGACAACAACGCTAAATTTTGGACAATAGCGCTATTGTAGAAACAAAAGCGCTAGAAGACCAAATAATGATAGCGCTAAAGCACGAACAAAAGCGCTGAAGCGTGACCTATGTGTCAAGCAAAACAATCAAACAAGTTAGTTTTTTTCAAAAAAAGTTGCTCCTTGGTTCACGTCGGGTTCACCAAATGATGCTTTGCAAAAAGGAAGGATTAGTAAAAACCTAGTTTGATAGCTAAATACTTACAAGGAAACACAAGAGACAAGAGTTAGTCATTAGTGTTAGCAAATCAAAGATTGAATACTATCCTAAGCAAGCATATCAAGAAAGACACTACTAAACAAATAGAAAGCTTAAGGAATCTACCAAAAGTAACTAAACTTCTCTATATGCTCTCTACCATGCTGGTAGCTTCTCCTTCCTTGTTCCTCTCCTCTCCAAGTTCCAAATTAGTGTAGCTCTCTCAGCAACTTTTTGCACTATGGATGCCTTATGGAGGTTCAAGATGAAAAGATGATTAATCTAAAATGTTATGCGAATGTGAACAAGAGCTAAAATAAGAGATTATCTAATTAGCTAGTGTTGATTTTAAAACAAAAGAGTGAATATGATTGATTATCTAATGCTCTCTAAAAAAAGGCTATAATGTAAATGAATACAAGTTTTCAGGATTTGGATTATGAAGAAATGGGCACTATTTATAGGAAAAATGGAACAATGGATGGTTGAGATTGAGTAATCTCAACAAGGGTTAGGATTGAATGATATTCAATCCATGTGAGGGCTTTCAATCCAATCCTAGGATGACAAGTGTCAACATAAGAGGGGTTGAGAGGAGAGGGAAGAAGCATTAAATGCTTGACATGACCTAAGGGTTAACTTGGGAGTTAAGGTTAAGGTTAGGTTGAGTGAATAAATTTATTATTCAAAGAATAATGCTTTTATCCAATGGATAAATTCTTGTGCAAGAGTTAGTGAGGATAACCATGGTCAAAGCAATAAATGCTTGAGAAGACATATGGGTCACATGCGGGTTAAGTTAGGGGTCAAAGTCCCTAACCATGTGTTCAAGTGGATTTAACCATTAATGGTCATGCAAGAGCCATAAGTGGTCTAGAAGACTTTAGAGGTTAAATTGTTGAACACACAAAGCATTTAATGCTTTTCAAAGACTTTGAAGTCTTTGAGAAGTGATTCCAAGTTTCTTAGGAATGTGACAATATTTAGGGGATGGATTAGGCTAATTAGGAAGGGGTTAGAAGAATCTAGAAGGGGGTTAGGATTTGCAAGTGGGTTTGGTGGGTGAGGGAAAATAGGATTTTTATTAAAATAAAATTCATTTATTTCAACAAATAGGTGCAAGTTGCATTTTTAGGAGAATGCAAGTGGGGGGGATTTAATGATTTAAATAAATGTTTTATTTAATTTATTTAAAAGAGGAAAGAAGATTAAATAGAATTTATTCATTTAATTGATTGTGAATTTGGTTTAATGAATTAATTAAAATAAATTGAATAATTTATTTAATTAATAGGAGAATGATTTGAAGATGAATTAATTAAATATTAATTTAATTAACTAATGGCTAGTAGATTTTTAATCAAATAAATAGCAAATATTCATTTAATTAAAATGGACAAATTTATGTGACTACACTTGGTATAGAAAAAACACATTCTTGGGATGGAAATTAGAAGAGATAGAGTCAATGGAAAACTATGGCTAGGGTAGAGTAAGTATATGAATTTAGTATTACAGAGGTTTAACATTCAGGATTGTAGACCATTGTGTGTAGACAGTTGGATCAAAATTATTTGTTGCAGATTGTCCTACATCCCCATCAGAGACAAAAGATATGAGTAGAGTGCCTTACCAGAGTGTAGTTGGTAGTTTGAAGTATGTTATGGTTTGTAGTAGACCAAACATTGCCCAAGCAGTGGGAGTTCTTTCTAGATATATTTCTAATCCTAGTAGAGTTCATTCGGATGCAGTCAAAAGGGTCTTTAGATATTTGAAGGGTATCTCAAAGTGTTCTTTATATTATCATGGTAATTTGGTTGGAGACATGATTTCCCTTGATATTCATGGTTATGTGGATTCAAACTGGGCAGGAGATATTGATAGCAAAAGATCCACCAGTGATTATGTGTTTACTTTATTTGGTGGTAAAATTAGTTGGATAAGTAAGCGTTATGCTATGGTTTCTTTGTCCACTACTAAAGCAGAGTATATAGAAACTACTCATTCTTATAAAGAAGCCATTTGTCTTAAGAGATTATGTTCAGATATTGGAATAAAACAAGGAGTAGTGACAATTTATTGTGATAGTCAGAGTGTGATTTGCCTAGCTAAGAACCCAACATTTCATGCCCGGATCAAACACATTGATGCTTAGTATCATTTTGTCAGAGATATGGTCAAAGATGGTAGGGTGAAGTTGGTTAAGGTAGAAAATTTCTTGAATGTTGCAAATTCTTTAACTAAGGATGTAAGCATAGAGAAGCTCAGATGGTGTTTGGATTCTATGGGCCTTATGGCCCCTAGCAATTAATTTATTGCGTTGATACTCCCTTTGCTCTTGCAAGGTGTTTGGAAAGGGATAATGTTAGGAAAATGGTGTCTCAACCTTGAATTTACATGAGGTAACTATTTATAGTAAGTTTTGGTTTTAGCACGAAATGGTGCAAAATTATCCTTAAAGCTTTTCGTTGGCTAGATAAGCATATCGATAAAATTTCCTCACAAGATCATAACTAGTTTTGAAGATATTAAATTTTTTGTTTTGGAGGGGTGCAATAAAAGGTTTAAACTTAATATTGAGGAGTTTAGACCCTTTGAAATGCCCTAAACAGTGGGCACAAATAGCGTGACATTTTACAATGTGATAGAGAACTTCACGATATTTTCAACACTTCAAACGATTCGTCAATTAGACACATGATTCACAAGTTATGGCCTCCAGAAGTTTGTACTCCTGAAATAGGAAACATAATTTGCATTAGACACATGGTTCACAAGTTATGGCCTCCAGAAGTTTGTACTCCTGAAATAGGAAACATAATTTGCATTAGACACATAAATGATTTGTAAAAGGGAGGGACATGTGTTGATGTGTGTTTTAACATGTCATAAGGCATCTAGAATGGAGATATGATTGGCTATACTTTATTGGGTGGTTTTATCCCATGGTTTTGTAATACCGTTTGATGGTTTATTTTTTCTATCTCCAATATATGAGGTGTGTGAGATAGAGGTTGTGTTTAAGAGTCTTATGGCTATTGTGTTGCCTTCGAATCTCTGATTAGTGGTACTCTTGTAAAGAGCTTTCTCTGCAAGTATATTGTAATTTTTAATTGATTGCTAAATAATATATTGGGTGGCTTATAGAGTGTGGGGTTTATCTCCCAAAAGGGTTTTCCCCACGTAGATCACTGTGTTGTGGTATGAATGTTATTATGTCTATTTTTGTCAAGTTTCTCTAACTGTCGTAATGATCTGTAAAAGTTTTTGCATTACCATCCTCTCAAGGTTAGTATAGGAATTTGTTTTGCTACTTGACTTCCTTACAATGAGCTGATACACAGCTATAATTCCTTCTCAAATCAGATGACCATTACGGGGCCAAAATTTGGGTCCTAATTGGGAAAACTAGGGCACTAGGCACTTTGGTTCTGAGGGGACTAGGGTGCCATGCCCTAATCTTGCCCAATTAAAAACCAAAATAAAAAGGGCAAGATGATGTGTGCATTGAAAATGGTGACAAATATGCATAGAATGAGAAAAAATAGGTCCCATTTAGGCCTTGAAGCACAAATGCCAAGGTGAGGGTCCAAATGCAGACAAAATTGTAAGGGAGTATAATTTAGAATGCTCCAATATTATATATTATAAATTATATTTATAGAAAAAATAATAAAAATTGGATATATGATATTATCAAATATTTGTTACCTTTGAAAAAAATATGTAGCCTTTGTATTTGCCTCGAGATGGGATTTGGCTAGGACATGCCAAACCTAGAAAGCCAACACAAAAAACATGTTTAGGAGTTTTTCTTGCTTTTCTAGACTTCGCCTTGGTGGCTAACAACTTTTGTTTTACCCAATATTGATGAAACGGAAAGGGATTTTTAATGAGAATCTAAACTTTCCAACAATACAAATTTTGCCTTATTTTGACTTTAATAAATGATTATTATTGATTTTCTAATTGAATTTTGTCTAAAGTCCTGATTGATAGGATAATTAAAAAATATCTATAACTTTCAAATGGTATCACATTTTTTGTGTCTGAAACATGTTTCACATACTATAGGATATATAAAAAATTAATTTTAAATTTTTTTCACTAAGTTATTGATCAGAAGCAAATCTGAAATAGTGGAAAAATATTTTTATATTTTTTTAGTTTTTCTATACGTTAGTAATTGTCATTTTTGAAGGCCTTTGGGGCATGTTTAGCCCTTGCAAGTTTTCCCTGTCCTTTAGAGTGTTGACGTAGGCACATTCTTGCAAGACTTCACTCCTAACTCTTGGAGACCTTTCCAATGAGTTAAACGACTCGTAATTTCGAGTCCAAGTAGAAAGTTATGCCTAGTTAAAGTTAGGATAAAATTTCATATAGTTTTTTGAAATTTTTGTAGTTTTTTAGATTTTATTATGTAATAAATAAATGTGACTGTTGGGCTTCGACTCTCAAGGGGTTTGTGTGACCCTTAGAATCTCATGAACTACTATATGTTATATTTTCGAATGGAATAGATCACTTTTTGGCTTGCTTCAATTTTATGCTTTCCTATTCTTGTAAACAAAATTTACAATACCACAGGTTCTCACTTAGGTGTTGTCATCCGAATCCATAATTCAGATCACTTATGGTGGTCATACATTCTTGAGTTTTTATATTTTAAAAAATGTAGTAAAAAATTTAAAATTAATTATTTACTTCAAAAAAATTACAAAAAAATGTGTCACATTTGGACATTAGTCTTCTAGTTATCTCTAAAATCTTATAATTTTTTTTTATCACTTGATTGTGGTTAGGGTGGTCAGACAAACACTTGCTTCTTATCTTTTTCCTAAAATTTTAGTACTATTGCATTAGAACTCAAAATTTCGCCAAATAGATTTATTTTTTTAGAAAACAACAAGTAGCTTAGAAGCTTAATTTAGTTTGCTACAAATTTTATTCCTACATATTTTTGAAATAATATTGATAACTTATTCCAATTTGTATGTATACTGGTGGTGAAAAAAGGTGATGGAGAAATCAAGAGGAAAGATTTTCTCTCCTCAAGAGGAGTGAAAGTTTCACAAAAGATTCCCTTCAACCTCTCATGCCCATTACATTTAAAATAGGGGGGAGAATTCACTATATCCAATCTCAAGAGATTGAATGCTAAGTGAATTGACAATGAATTCATTGTCAATTGAAAGTAAGCCCTCTAATAGAATGCGATAGGTTGAATTTGCGATTTAAGACTAAGTGTAAAAGCGACAAAGAAATGATTATAAGTTGAGATGGAAATGTCAGATGAAGCTGTGCACCTGGAATCAGCAATAAGATGTCGAGGCGAAACTCCCCTACAAATTTGGGAAAATTTGTCAGGACAGTGTTGAAAGTGCACACCGTCCTCTAAAAAATCCTCACGATGAAAAGAGTTTTTCCGCTTCTGAAAATGGAATCCAAATCTACAAATATAGCTGCACACCTGCAACCTAGACACAAAAAAGAGAGAAATTGTTGTTGGGATTAGGGGTTTGCCTTAAGGTCTAACCCTAGTTTTGGAATTAACCAAATGATGAAAAGTACTTGCAAGTAAATGAAAGTAAATGACTGAAATAGAATTCACCTCAAGAGAGGATGCAATTGAAATATTGATAGAGTTGTTTGAAGGATATATAGAATTGAATGTCAAGAGAGATCTCCTCTTTAATGGTTGAATCCTTGACTTGAATGCAACACCTAGCTTTGAAAGGAGACTTGAGAATGCTCAATTCTTGAAAGGGATGATTGAATGCTTGAACGCTTGAATGCTTGATTTTTCTTAGGATCACAATTTGCATGTCATGTATGCTTATTGAACTCATCTGCCAATAGGAGAGATGAATGCATCTTATATATTTGTCAATTAGGGTGAATTGACTGATTGTTCATCATAGGCCGACATAGGGAAACTTTTCCCACTTACCAAATACAAATCCCAATGAAGGATAAATGCAAAGAGCACCCAAAATAGGGCAAGGACAAGGGTGCCATGCCCCTGTCCTACCCTACTTTAGGACAAGAAGAAGTAGAAGGGAGTGTAGGATGCGAGGAGATGCAAGCTTTGGGCAGTGTGAGCATGTCTTGGGTCTCCAGTCAGGCTTAGGGATTCGATTCGCCAATGTGAAGACCCAAATGTGGTTCAAAATTGCAAGGTCACAATTTTATGACGCTACAGTATGTCAAGTTGCCTAAATCTATTTTTTTTGAATTTTCATTGCCACTTAAGGGCTTGTTTGGCCCACCATGATCCTGCACATACCCTATGATTTAAAACAATACACAATTATTATGGTATATTGTGGATGTCAAAATGAGTTGATAGGATTCCCTTATATAGGGTTCCTTAGGTAAATTATTGATTAGGCCAACCTCAAATGGCCAAATGGAGCCACGATGACTAAAATTCATCAGGAGTGTAAATGCCGACCCATATAAAAATTTTCTTATTTAAGGAGGACTAGGGCGACAAGAGTCCCTTGATCCAGACAGGGGGGGCCCAATGCCCTTGTGCTCCAAAATAGGACAAAAAAACCAACAAATAAGGAGGCATAGCCTCAAGATGGGGTCCACTAAACTATGCAATAAGGTGACATTAGATTTAGAGTAAAATGGGGCCAAAATAGGGCTAGGGGGATTGAAGATAGGGCACTCTAAAGTAGGAGCAAAAATATGAGGTGTGAATATTACAAGGTTACAATTTACAATGCTATAGTTAGCAATTTGATTTTGCATATTTTTTAGTGCTGTAGGTATCATTGTACTAACAATTGCATCTTGCATAGTTTACCATTCTCCACACAAAAAACCCTAGTTCTACAATTGAGAATCCACTATACACCAATGAACAACCTAAAACAGGCAAATCATCAAAAACATGAAAGATTATACCATTCGCATGCTTAGTAGGATTTGATCTCCATTGATCTTGTTTGATATGGTTGCTCTGAAATTTTTTTAGTGTGCACAAGAGATCAACAAAAAATGAATTTCGGTTGTATAGATGCTTGATTTCATGAAGATTGATTCACTTGTTAGATGGATTGACACATTAGTTAGGGTTACAAAAGGATGAAGGAATCCTCTTATATAGAGAGTACCTTAGAAATGTAGGGCTAGGATTAAGAGGTGAAAGGATAAATGGTTCGCTTAGATTAGAGGGTAGGTATAGGAAATGGTAAAAGATAAAGGGGGTAGTTAGGATAAAATCAATTGATGATTGACAAGTGTCATGTACGGAAAAAAATAATTAATTAATTAAATAAATAAAGATCCATTTAATTAATAGAAGAAGTGGGACCAATTAAATAAATAAAATATTTATTTAATTTAGGGAAAGGATAATTTAAATAAATAAAAGTATTTATTTAAATAGGGAAGGCTAGAATAGGATTAGTGAATTAAATAAATAAAAATTGATTTAATTAATAGAAGGCTTTAGGATAAAATAATTAAATAAATAAAATATTTATTTAATTAAGCGAGGGAAATTTTAAATGTCTACAGTAACAACTAACTTTTTCAATCTAAAATCATTAAATATTGTTTCTTACATTGATAACTCTTTCCTGCATATTTCCACAACCAACACCAAAATATCAAGCTCAAATGCAATAGAAAACAAAAACAAGAACATATTTGGATTAGAATCCATCTGGACAACCAAGTTTGATATAAATAATAACCATAAAAGGTCATGTTTACAAGAAAGAATAACTTTTATTTCTTATCTAGGGTGAAGCCAAAGACCTTTTTTGAAGCTAGCAAAGATGAAGGATGGATAAAGGCAATTTAAGAAGAGTTGAATTAGATACAAAAGAATTAGACATGGTAATTGGTACTTAGACCAGTAGACTAGAATGTGTTAGGAACAAAGTGGGTATTCTAGAATAAGATAAATGGATATAGAGAACTAACAAGAAATAAATCAAGACTTCTTTGTAAAGGTTATTCACAAGTTGAAGGTATATACTCTGAGGATATTTCTATTCCAATAGTGAGAATAGAATCTACAAGGATGTTTCTTGCATTTGCTACTTACAAGAACTTTAACGTATAGTAGATGGATGCCAAGTCAACATTCTTGAATGGAGAGCTTGATGAATAGGCTTACATTGAACAAAATGATGGGTTTAAGTTGTTAGAAGATACATATATGGTCTACAAACTCAAGAAGGCACTTTATGGACTAAAGAATTCTCCTAGAGCTTGGTATGCAAGGTTCGATAGATATTTGTTGTAGTAGAACTTCAAAAAAAGTACCATAGATAGTAATCTTTATTTTAAGGTTCAAGGTGATAAACTATCAATAGTAGTTGTATATGTTGATCATATCATTTTTAGTGGAGATTAAGATGTTTGCAAGATGTTTGCAAAATAAATATATAAAGAATACTAGATGTCTATGCTTGGTTTATCATTTTTCCTTGGTCTTCAAGTAACATAGTTAGAAGATGGTATTTTAATTTCTTAGACCAATTATATCAAGGATATGTTGAAAAAGTTTGGTATGGAGAATTGTAAGCCAGTTGGAACCCCGATGGCTACTAGTTGTCATTTAAGCAAGGATGATAGATCTTAGTAAGTTGATCAGAAACATATAGATCTTTGTTTGGAAGAATGTTGTATTTGACTGCTTCAAGATCAGATATCATGCATATTTTCTGTTTAGTTGCCATATATCAAGCTAATCCAAATCAATCTCATGATCAAGCAATGAAAAGGATATTCAAATACTTGAAAGGGACTCTGGATTTTAGTCTGTGGCACAAGAAGAATGATGATTTCTCTTTGAAAATTTACACTAATGTGTATTAGGCCTATTGTTCTAATAAAAAAAGAAGTACAAGTGGTGGTGCATTTTTATTGGTAGATAGATTGGTTTGTTGGTTGAGAAAGAAGCAATATTCAGTATCATTATCTATAGCAGAAGTAAAATATATTGTATCAGCATCTTGTTGCACTCAATTGTTGTGGATGAAGAAAAGACTTAAAGATATCAAGGTGATGTATGATGAGGAAATACATACCATGTGTGACAATTCAAGTGTAATTAACATTTGACAGAATTTTGTAATTCATTTAAGGACTAAACATATTTCTATCTGGTATCAGTTTTTGAGAGAGAAGGTTATAGAGAAGGAAGTCAAGTTAATTTTTTTTATAATTAGAGCTATAGATTACTTTATGAAGTGGGTAGAAGCTATTCATCTTTGGTCCACTATTGCTGAAGTATTTGTCAATTCATTGTAGATGATATTATCTATCAATTTGGTATACCTTCCACTAGGGTTTTTGACAATGATATCTTATGCTTTACGAGCCTACCAAACTAGTGTCCACATAGCCATGGGTACCACTCCTTATAATCTCATTTACAATGCTAATACAATTATAAATTTGGAGTTGTAGCTTTGATTCATAATTTCTCTTAAGGGAATTAATGATGATGACTCTTATATGGAATGTCTTCAATAGCTTCAAATGCTTGATGAACAATGTATAAATTCTCTTAAACACATTCAAGCTTATCAAAAGACTATGCAAAAAATTTATAATGATAAAGATATTCAATTCTCTTTCTCAGTTGGTGACTTGGTGCTCTATAAGAATTAATTCAATGTAAATGCTCTACAAGGAGAAAAAGGAAATATCAATCTGCATTATCTTGGATTATACATCATACTTGAAGTCTATATATTTTAGTAACTGCAAGATAACAGATGTAGAAGGTATACCTCTCAAGGAACCCATTAATGGTATGCACCTTCCTAGATGTTATTCTTAATTTTCTCTCCTCTTTCTTTCTTACTAAATAGTGTGCTAGCATTTTTCATCATTAAAGCATGTTACAGCTAGATAGTTTGATTGTCTTACTATTTTATACATAGTGCTTCATTCTTGACAAATTAATTCCTATTTTTTTCTTGAATTGATTTTTCTAATTTCTTATTTGCAAAAGATTAAATTTTTTATGTTAGCATATTGTTTAGTATTCTTTGTTCTTATGTTTGTTAGATTATAATGTGTTAAGTTAGAAAACATGTTTAGCTTGATCACATTGACATTTAATTTAGCATAGGTACGTTACATCATCAATTGTTGTACGTAGAAAAATACTTATTAAGTTGTTTAATTAAATCACAAATATGTCCATTTAATCATTATAACATTAATTGGAACAATCTACAATGGTTGTTCAAATTAATCATACATATATAAAATTAAAACATATATTTACATCGCCACATTTATTACTTTTGTTCAAAGAATATATAAAACACATTTTTTTATATTAAAATAACAAACATGTGATACATCATCATATATAGTTCTCAATACAAAATATATATTACATCACCACTTATACAAAATGTGGTGATAATCATATCATATACTCTATGGATGATGGCTAAGTAAGCCCTCGGGCCCTAGTCGTGGTGGTCCCATAGGGATGCACTTATAAGATTTCATGGAGTATGAGTCTTATACACGAGCTCCTCCTTTCCCTCTCCTATCCAGTACCTCTATACATCATAGTCTCTATCGTGGACTCTGCAAATTCACATTGTAGTTTTTTCTTCTCTTCTCATGTAATATTTAGCTCTATCCTCATGAGATCAAATATATCCTCATGTCATCCTACACTACATTATGATCTAGGAGTTATCTACAAAGATCATTAGATACACATTAATGGATGATATCTTTGAGTACGTGGTTGACAAATTTACACCACACCTATGGGCTATTTACAAGATAAATACATTAATAACATAATAATATGTATCAAAATCAAATCAATTCTAAGAATATCGCATATTTATTACTTGGGTCACCATCTTACCAAGTAGGATGAATTGTGTCTAGGGTCTATGGTACTCTAGTTAGGGCCATGGTTGAATTTCTCTCTATACTTGTATTGGTTAGGTAACCATGTGAATTGTGTTAGTGGTGATGATATTTGTACCCTAGAAGTAGGCCCTTGTTGGTTTACATTATCACCATCATATACTGCTGCTCCCCTCCCTCTGTCCTCTATGTATGGTAGATAATGTATCTTGTCCTCAACATGGATAGGAATCTTATCAAAAGTCTACCTATTTTCTCCTTCATCATCTTTTATCGCTTCATTTGGATCATTCTCTATTTCTCTTTTTGGTGGTTTGACCCATGGTCATGGATCTCTTGTTGGGTAACTCATTAGAAATACAACAAAAGGATAGGTCACCTCCCAATACCTTGTGTATGCACATTGAATTCCAACATCATCCTCAAGTGGGGGAAGTATTGCATCCTATCTATTATCCTCCTCATCATTAATGATCACCACATATAGTGTTGTTGGTATAGGGTAAGCTCTAGGTCTCACAACACTCTGAGAATATTGGATGAATATTGGTACCATAGTGGGAAGAGATTGTACTTGACCAAATTGGTGCATCACTCTATCATAATAGAATGGGATGATGATGTAGTGGTATTGACCCTCCAATAAATGGTCCTATTGCATCTTGTCTAGATGTAGCCTCTTCTCATCCCACTTATACATACATATGTATGGCCTCCAAATGATATTTGTAGGCTATAGATAGTCCAATGTAGCTCTCTAGTAGAGTAGATCTCCTCTCTGCCAAAGGCACCCACACAGGTATGCATGTGCTTGAGGATCGTCAAAGGTGCTATCGATAGGAAATATCATAGGTCTCATACATGATATGTTCTTCAACATTCACACTTAAAGGATAGTTCAGGTCATCAACCTCTTACACTCATAATTCACAAACTTCTTTAAATCATGGTAGATATGGGAAACAATGTTACATCCCCATGAGAAAACTATTTGAAGCTCCTTCATCTCCTGAATGAAATTTGTGAGTCCTCCTAGAATTCAAGCGCCTCATCAATTAGATTCAATGGTCAATGCTACTATGGTGATTAATATCTTTAGGATTAATAGTGTAGAACACAACGTACCACTGAGAGGGGGGTGAATCAGTGGTATTCAATAATCTTAACCTTTTAAACCTAAGTGTGTGTACCAGTTAGTAGTTCAAAGACTAAGTGAGTCTATCAGTTAGACAGAGAAAACATCAAGATGCAAGAACTCACAAAAAACACATCACAAAACATAGGATGTACGAGGAAAACCCAATGTGGGAAAAACTTCAGTGAGAAATGTTGTTGGGGTCTACTTCTCCAATCCATCCTCATAATGAAAACAATTGTATTACAAAGATTTAGGGCACCAACCCAAAGAGCACCAACCCTTACTGATTTAGGGCACCAACCCAAGGAGCACCAACCCCTAACTATTTATGGGCACCAATCCAAAAGACCACCAACCCTTGTACCAAGCTCCAACTCAATGATGTACTATGAAAACAAAACTTAGTACAATGATAGCACCTTCTTACAAATGAGCTTTGTTACACCTACTCAACTTTTTTCTGTTAGTTATAACTCTTCTTTGTTTCACCAGTTCCTTCACTATCAGTTACCAATTCACTATCTCTGATAATCCCTTACCAGTCACCCTCTACCTTTCCTATCTTCCCTTGATTCTCAATTTGCACTCTTTCACTTAGCCACACCTTCCTATTAGTTCAATCACTACCGATTTACTTGACTTCTTACTCTCTAATTTCTCATCGGTCCCTCTATCTTCTCTATCTGATCTCTCTTATGCCTTGATTTTTCCTTGCTTGATCTCCTTCGATACTCACCCTTCCCTTCTTCTCTCACCACTTCTATCTTGCTAGATCTTCCTTTGCCAGTTCACACAACTATTATATTCTTTGTAGCTTTCTAGTTACTTCACCCTTACTAGTTAAACCTAAGTTGAATCCTCTTACCGGTTACACCAACTCTTCTTTAGATACTCAGTTGCAACACTCTTCTTAGTTTGACCAACACTTTGTTCACTCAAGCACACTTCTCTCTCACAACCGGCATCATCATATACAGTCTTCTATCTACATATTTATACTTGAGTTTTCCCACCTTTCTACATTATTTAAATATTTCCCGCCTAGGGTTTTTTTATCATCTTCAATCAGATCAGATCTCATCAAATCTAACCACTGAGATCAATATCTTGCACCAAGATGACATTGCACTACCATATCTCCTTCCATCTGCTCACGTTTTCCATTTTTGGCAAGCACGGCTCTGCTTTTTGTCAATCACCATTAATGTTCTAGCAGTTTACTTCTCCAGGTCGACAAGAGGATCATATATCATGCATCAATCACCACACAGGAGTCATCCATCGATCTTCATCGAGCCGCAAACTTCTGCAACTCACCTATGATTTTGTTGTCTTCATTTAATGTCGATTGACTCTACAACTACCTCATTGAAGCATATTTCACTAACTACTGTACGTTAGCCACTTGGAGTCCATGTATCTTTGTTGTCGGCATCCACCTTAGCTCACTCCACTTTGTTGGTTTAAATTTAGTCATCAACTAAAAACATCCTACTGGTCATCCAATGACTGATCAACCTCTATGTCATCTCTTCACCATTCTGTCAGTTTGGTTAGGATAACTTGGATTGTACCTGGTACTGTATTTACACTTGGCATGGTCTGAAAATCATTCTCTCTATTATCTTGTCTTCTAATTATTCATACATACTTACCAGTGAACCTGTTTATTGGTTGATATTGTACCTAACTTCATACCAGTAGTCTATAGTATTTCAACTATCTCCAAATGTTGTACATCAATCTCTTGGTGCATCCTAGTTGACTACACATTTCCATGTATACCGATGATCATGTTCCTTTCTATTTTCCCTCGCTTGCTTATCGATAGATAATACTTCTATCTTATAGGTGACATACCTTACTTACATGTTGATTATGCTATCTTACTAGTGGACCTCCTGCTGGTAACATCTCCTGCTTGCACCTTGCATATCAGTGACCTGTTATACATACTAGTTGACATCAATGACAACACAATGCCAAGAATTTCCCCCTTTGGAATTGATGTCAACATACTTTGCACTGTCTTCAATCGGTTCTTCAATTAGTTCATTTACCCTTTTGAAAAAAATGACAAAGGGCCAAGGCATCTCTTCATCAGGGCCATTCTCCATCGATTAAACTATGCATTTTTTCCCTTTGTCAAATTGCCTCTGAGTGATTACAACTGGTACTAATGCATTAATGTCTGAACTCCCCTTGTGGATAGGATGTGTTTCAAGAGATATAGATGTAGCTATAAACTCCCCCTAAACCATAGATCTCTATACATATATAAGTACATGAAGAAGGTGACACAACTACTAACTTATGTCTCAGGTACTCAAAAGTGCTTACTGGTAATGGTTTTGTGAAGATGTCTACCACTTGCTCAGTTGAAGGGACATATTCCACCTTAACTACCTACTCTTCTACCTTCTCCTTGAGAAAATAATTTTATGGCAATGTGGTTGGTCCTTGAGTGCATAACTAAGTTCTTTAATGTGTTAATTGCACTTGAATTATCACACCAGATGGAAATGGGATCAATCATCTCTACCTGAATATCCTTGAGAGTCTGCTTCATCCATACCACTTAAGAGATGCATATAGTAGTAGCAATATATTTTTCTTTAGTAGTAGATAAGGAAATTGAATCTTTCTTCTTGTTGTGCCATGAAACTAACTGGTTACCTAGGAAGAATGCACCACTACTTGTGCTCTTCCAGTGATCAATGCATTCTGCCCAATCAACATCAGTGTAGGCTTTCAAGGTGAATTATCCTTGCTTAGGGTACCACATTCCATAATTAAATGTTCCTTTTAGGTACTTGAAGATCCTTCTAACTACATTCATATGAGACAGCTTAGGTCCTTTTTGAAATCTTGTCACCATGCACACTAACTACACTATATCCGGTCTAGAGGCAATAAGGTATAACAAACTTCCAATCATGGATCTATACAATGTTTGATCTACTACTGGTGATTCATCTTTCTTTTTGAACTTGCATTTGATTACCATGGGGGTACTTGATGAACTTATAAGGCGCTGAGAGGGGGGGTGAATCAGTACAAGTAAAAATAACATAAATTTGATTATGCACCTTAACAACTTGAAACTTAATAAGAAAATGAGAAACACAATAACATATGCAACCAACCAATAGAATAATGACCACATAATACAAGATATTTATATGCGGAAAAACCCAAATGGGAAAAAGCATGGTGGGAGTTAGTACCCACAAGATAACTATCTGCAAAATAGAAATACTAGCTGGTTAAGGTCTTACAATGATATTTCCCTGTTAGGAGTAGACCTAGTTAAGAGTCACCCGGTTAGGGGATTTACCTATCAGCCTTGTGAGGAGCTTAATGATCTATTAGGATCAACCTCATCTGGGGATTTACCACCCTTTTTGAGAGCTACCTTGTTAGGGGACTTAAAGATCTAAGGCCTATTAGGACCTACCCAATTAAGGGATTTAGCTGTTGTAACTATTAGGATAACAATAGTGAGAATGTCTTCCTAATAAAACCTTTTGTGTCTAATAAGATCCACTTTAGAAGATTACAATATCACATGCACATTATCCCAGAACTTCTTTGATCACCGTACTATCAGAGATACAATATTTTCTAATGATTTCCCACACATTCAAGCTCATAATCATCCACAAATTCATACCTCAACACACCTCTTAAAAACATCATTAGGTCGGCTAGAACCTAGGAATAATTCCCTAGGTTAATTGAATCTAGTCAATCTTGCAATAAAATCTTTATATAAGTCATGCACTGAACTAACACATCAAATTTTGTTTCGATTTATTGACCTTAGTGATTAACATCACTATTGGTTAAGTTTTTTACATCTTATCTATTCTACCAATCAAAATTCTTTCACTTGATCAAATTTGCTTGTGCAATCATGAACATATCTTCGTCTGATAGTCTTCAATCCTCCTGCAAAACTGCATCACTTAATTCTTCATTAATTTCATGTATCAGTTGTCGGTTTGTAACTTAGTCTTCCTTTTACCGGTTAAAGTCCTAATTACTGGTTCTGATGAAACTATCACTGCTTACCAGTTGTATTGTAGTACTTAGATGACTTAAGACACATATTTTCATCAATGACAACAAACAATATAGTCATCATACAACATTCTAACCTCTTACATGTACCGGTTTCATCAAGCAAACAAACATTACCTATTGATTAAATTATCAAATGCCAACATTCTCCCCCTTTGGCATTGATGGCAACACTTAGGAAAATTTTTGTCAACTAAGTCTGCAAAACAAAAAGTGATGACTTACTAAATACATAGACTCATACTCCCCCTCAGCAATTGTTTCTATTTATAAAAATTAAATTATTACTCCCCCTTAACAGTACATACAAAATTTTGTCTCCTTAAACTAATTCTACTCCTCCTTTGACAACAATCCCAAATAAAGAAGTAAAATACATACTTTACATCAAAATTTGTCATCCAAAACTACATGTATATATAGAGATAGAAGTTTTAATGTCTTTACAATGGAATTCTTAACAAAACATTACTGTAATGAAACTTCAACTGTTTAAGATCATTGTCCCAAGTTTCTAATAGTGTCTCGATAATCTCAACATGTGACATTATCTATGATTTTAAATCCTCCATAGCACCAACTGTACTCATCTCAGGAGTAGCCAAGATTGCATCTAACTCTTTGAATGCTCTCTAAAGAATATCTACTTTCAGAAGTAGTTGAGTCTAGAGTTCTTTTAGTGATCTGATCCATTTTGCTTGTTCATGTTCAAACAATTCTAACTGGTGCTACAAATCAACAACATTTCTACCAAAAGTGATTACCGAGTCTTGTACCGGTGTGAATGTTTCACTTAACTTTTGTAACTCCTGCTCAGTATCATCTCTCTTCTTTCTCAAGTTAGCATAAAACAGTGAAAATTGGGAGATATTAGCCAAAATCTTATAGCCGGTTTCTAATCTGATCTTCAACAAATCTTTATTCACTATTAGGGATACTTTGATTTTATCTATTTCAACCATTAACTATTAAGCCCTTTTCTTTTTGTAATCCTTTTCAACAAAAATCTATGCAGCTTCTTCAAAAGTTTTTAGTTGTTCACCGACATCGACAACTAACTGTTCAAGCTTATCCATTGGTGAAAAAAGGTTTTTAAGATCATTCTCCAGTAGGAGACTTGACAAAATTTCAATAGAAGACCTCAAGGTCTCTGCTTCCTTTTGTTGTTCCTATAACCTTTTCTTTTGTGCTCTTGATTGCATAGTCTGTGCAATTTCCATAATCTATGAGGAACTCATGTTATTCATATCAATAGGACCTTTAATACTTATCGAGTCATCATCATCATCCTTAGCTATTATTTTCTTCTTTGAACTCAGAGAAAATGCATCCTTATTCTCTTCTATTTTCTTTTCTACTTCCACCTTCTCTATTTTCTTCTCTTCCTCCTTTTCATCTCCTTCATCTTCTTTCTTCTCATCCTTATCCTCTTCTATCTTTTCTTGGTATAGGGGCACCAAGTGAACCAAGTGTACCTCCTGATTCCAATGACCTATATGGGGTCAAATATGAACATTTTGAGTTTTAGATGGTTTCAAATAAGGTTCAATGAGACCAATAGCATTGTAATAAGGTCATTTTACCATTCATATAATCAAGTTGTCTAGTTGGTCCTAGGAAGCTCTTGATTTGGCCAATATTGTGCAAATGAGTCAAAATGGGTCAAATTGATGTAATAATGTAAAATTTGGTTCCAAAGGTCCTTTAATGTCTATTTGGACCTATTTCAATGTGTTTAAGGTCATGGTTTAGCAAAATGTTGAAAGTTGTCATTTTTTTGACAAATATTGTCATGAGCAACTTTTCTTTGTAAAAGGGCAGTTTTAGGTCTCCAACGGTTACATTGAGTTTAAAAGGTGGTTGAGTCAGTTTAATAGGTTGTTGGGGTATAAATATGTCCCATTTCCCTTGAAGAAAAAAAGAAGTTTGTAATTTGATGATAGAAGGCAATAAAGCATTAAAGTTCTGAAAATTCCTTGTGAATTCAAATGCTACCAATATGAGTTTGAACCATTTTCCGTACCAAGAGGCATTGAATGACACTATATTTTTATTTTTTATGAATCTCCATTGACTTACCTTCCTTTTCCAATTGGTGGCATATAGTTTTATTCAAATTTGATGAATTTATTTTTTACTGTTCTATAAACTATTGTAGTTGATAGTTTAAGAGGGGTTTTGAGAGTCATTTTGTAAATCTGACCCATTCTTCTTTATGTAATAATTGTGGCTTATGGAATGGGTCTAATATATTATAAGATAAGTGCTTCTAATTTTGAGAATGTAGGAGAGAACATAAAATGTATAAGGAGGATACCTTAGGGGTGATGAGTCATAAGTTGACAAAGAGCACAACCGGTGCCATGTATTAGTTTGAGAGTTTTCATTGAATGAGGGCAGCATTTTATGATGGATTATATCCACACAATTCATGTTAATGGTGCTAGATCCTTTGGTTGGGTCTAGAAGTGACCGGAAGTGAGAGATTAGGAAAGCCCTAGGTTTGGGTTCCTAAAAGTGAGGGTTTTGTATTTGAATAGGTGAATGGGCATGGAAATGCCTACAAAAACTAAAAGTATTTTGTTTTGAAACATTTCCTAAGACTCTTTTTGGGTGTGAAGATCTGGAGTTGTGATCTAAGGGGTGTTCCTTTGGAAAACTAGGCTAATTGGGCCTAGTTGGAAAGTTGCAGGGTACTGGTCCGTAAGGAGTCATACCTAATTTTGACATATGTTATTTTAATCCCAAAAGGGTATTAGGAAATGTAATTTTTTTGTTAAGTGTTTTGGAAAGTTTTTGAGTTATGTGCAAATACCGGTTTGAAGGGCCAGTAGGAATAGACTGGTTAAGTACTGTTTTGGTGTATTGGGGACTGAACCAGTCAACTTGGGTATGTGGAATCTTGTGTTAGGATTTAATAGGTGTGTTGAACACCTGAGTCATGTTTGGTTAAGCTATTGAAATTGAAAACTTGATTTGAGTGAGTTAAAGAAGTTGACACAAGGCTCCACATCATTTCTCCATTAGTAGTGTCCTTGATTGGTGGTGGATTTTCAATAATCTATTCTTTTACCCGTGCTTCCTCTTCCTTATCATCTTTATCCTTTTGATTATCCTCAATAACAATATTTACATTTTCATCTACACTTTCATTGACTGGTTGTGTTTGAGTATTTATAGGTGGTGTACTCACCGGTTGCTCAGTTGAGCTCTTACTACCTTCTTTTTCTTCTCCTTTGTTTTCAACCTATGATTTTTGCTCCTCACCTATTTCCATATCAACATCCTATCCACCAATATTGTCCTATTCATCATCAAGAATATCTACTTTGTCAGTATTTTTATCAACATTATCAGTATTATCAGTATCATCATCATCTTCTATATCTACCGGTTCAGTGTCAATAGGATCATCTTGTAGATACTTATTATCTAGTTCAAAATATATAGCCTTCACACCTTCAAGAAATTATTTTTCCTTTAGTCTTATAGGGGTATCATCCTCAATTTTTTCATCTTTTTCTTCTTCTTCGTCGGGGATGAGGCCTAAAGCCTTTTTCAACAAAATTTCAGTCTCCTTTAGGACTGATTCGGTTGCTCCAATAAGCATTCTTGTTAATATTTTCTTTGATCTGAAAATTATTTTTGTATTGGACTTTATCTATTCAATTTCCTCTATAGTTGCTTCCGGTAGCAAGTGTTTAAGTGTATAATCAATAAACTCTTTATCAAGGCTAATTGTCATTTGCCACCTAGCATCAATAAAATTATATAAAGAATTTGGAATTTGCCCTTGTAATTCAATGAGGGCTCTGCTAAATTTACTCATGCTAAAGATTACTAAATCTTTAATTTCCCTTTGTTGACTTTTAGACAAATGAGTGAACAATATGTTCAGTCCCTTGTATACTCCATATTTCTTTATTATTTTAACCATTCTAATGAAAGATTCTTCAAGTGTCAATGGTTTCTTAGATGCTTTACCTTTACTAGTAGTCTTTTACTTTTTAGCACTTGCCCTTAGTGCTCTCTTATCTTCTTTTGATTTTGTTTCTTCTACATCTGTTATTGATTTATGAGCCTTTTCCTTCTTTCTTTTATCGGTTTGGGTAGGCACAACAAGAGGTTCAACAGGTTTATCTTTTTCTCTAAAATTGAATTTTAGTGGGTTTACGTTTTTGGGATTCAATAGGCTTCACCTTTGTTTCCTCTTCCTTTTTCTTCTCTATTGCTTTGGCTGCTCTAGTCTTACTGGGGGATGTACCGGTTGGTACATTAGAAGTTCTACCTTGTTCAACCTCATATTTAGCTCTTGCTGCTACTATCTGTTCTTTAGTAAATCTGGCCTTTTCAGCGAAGGCCTCCACATCTTTTCTCACTTTCTTTGCTATCATCGGTCATTGCAATTCAGAGTATACTTGAAGAAGTTTCTTCTTGTAGGTTCCAAACCTCCCAGTGGTGGTATTGATAGGTTGAGCTAACAAATGATCAACATAAGTAATAAGCAAGTCCTTATCTACTTCATAACCCATGGGTATTACCCATGTGGTCCTGGGAATAATAGCTTCCATCAAGCATGTGTCTGTGTCTACCATAAAACAGATGGAATCCTCATATCGATTGACTACTTCTGTCGATATGCATTCGCTAGCATGCATTTTATTCTAAAATTTCTTGAAATAACCCCATGACACATCATCAAACTTGTCTTTCTGCATCCTAAAGTTGTTCTTCATCTCTAATAGGGTAGGTGTCTCGGTTATCCACTGAACATCTCCACTATCAGGGAAAACATTTTGAAAATAAAAGAATACGCCCATAATAAGCTGTCCAAACTTGAATCTTAGCTTTTTGTCCTTCTTGACTGCTTCCAAATTTTCCATTAATTGGCTCATTAATGCTTTAGTCAAGTCATAGTCCACATTCTCGTTAATCATCCAGTATGCAGTGTGTATTGCTGCTGGCAGTATACTGTTCATTATGCTTGAATAGAAGATTCTACAATCAATCACCATTGATGCAAATTTAATAGCATGATCATTAATGTTATTAACATTCATTGCTCTACCATCCCACCTTGATCCATTTAACTTCTCAACATCATTCTTTGGTACCGACCTTAGCAATGGTATCTCAGCAGTTGAGCAGAAATTGGTTACAACATGGATTGCTTCCTTAGTGATTATATGTGGTTGGTCCAACTATATAAATTGATCACGAATGTGGCTTGGAAAAAATTTGACCAACTCGTCATCAAAATCATGAATGAAATTGATCGCATGATGAAACCCTTTGTCGATGATGCTTCTAAACTGTTCTTTCAATCTTCCCTATTTATTACATAGAGATATGTATTGCCCTTGAATAACTGCAACTCCCATGTCTTAATTTTGCAATGATAAAAGGATCTTACATCTTCTAAATGTCAAAATCCATTCGGTACACTGGATAGGGCACCGATATGGTTTGTTTCCTTAGACTTATATGGATGCCATTTGAATTCTGGTGTTTTACTCTCGGTCACATCGAAAAGGTGAGGTGTATCCATTTCAAATATGCAAATCACCAAGGAAAGAGTAGGATTTCTCAAATAAATACCTCTTCTACCTTGATACTAGGGTTTCCAATTGTAAAAAACTTTCAATACTCGATCACTGATTCAAACTTCACTTCGATTGCTTCAGATTGCTGGAAAATGGTTTGGCCATTGCTAGCACAAAAGTTTCTCTTCTCTGCTCGCTTGTCAAATGCTCTCAAGATCACAAAGTGACAAATGAAATTCAAAAATTTCTATTTATTTGCCTTCTAACTACTGCAATAAATACTTTTTACCAGAAAAATCCTTAAACTCTTTAAAGTACTTTTAAAACATATTACCAGTTGACAAAACTAAAATATATTTACCAGTTAAGATTTCAATAGATTTCAAAACATCAAAATACATCAGAATATACAGATTCAACTTACAGTACATCATCTAGGGGTTCTCTTCATGATTTGACAATATGCACACCCCAAGTTGTGAAAACAACTTAGTTTACTGGTGAAGTATTCTCCACACCCGGTGAAGAATTCAAATCCTCAGATGATTTATCCTTACTCTTCTTCTTCCAAACCTTATTCATTTCAGTCTTAGTCTCTTCAACAATTTTGACTTCCATTTTTCCTTTTTGGCCTGCAAATTGATTTACTGATTGTTTCTTCAATGTTATATAAAACTTTAAAATGTATCTCAGTTTGTGATAGTGATAGCAAGCAATTCCAGATGCTCTCCAAGGCCCTGCATTGCCTCTACCTATCCTTCTTTTGTAGTTCATAGCCACATGTCCATAATTGTGTCAGATTGTGCAGATCACATTGATTCTTTTCTCCATCGCATAGGGACTAAACCGGTTAGGATAAGGTCTTCGCCAATTTGAGTTTCTTCGGTTATTAAAATTCCTTCTCCAATCACCAATCAATCTTGTTGTCATGTGAGGTGCTGGGTTGTTTGCTCCATATCTGCATTCAACTGATCTATGCCCATACATATTTCAAGTATAACAATAACCTTCAAATATTCTAGGCACATATTTAACATTAGGTCTAAAACCAGTGTTAACATCAGATCTGCTTCTACAAACATTAGTAATATGTCCTACTTGTTGGCATTGTGTTGTCATTGATGTCAACCGATATGGGATGACTACTGGTAGAAGAGATGGTTGTGCAACACTACTATGGAGGAATATAGGATGTGATATCTTTGATATCACCTTGTGTTGCAGAACACTGGTAAGGTAAGGAAGAGTGATCACTGGTGACACCGGTACACAAGTTAGCACCTAACTTATGTGGATGGAATGGTAAGGTTGCAGATACTAATACAATGTATCCCCAACAAGGAGAGTATGTCAATTAGAAAATGGAGTGTTGACAATGAGTAGGTTGCTTGGATGGTGTTTGTGACGAAGAGACAAAATGTTACCTAAATCATACCAACACTGGAAGAGAAGAATGAACAGGTCACTGGTATGCTGTGAGGTTGATGGACAACAAGACTCCCACATGATGAAGTTGTAGTCACGATATGGAGAGATGACTGACAGTGAATGTGACCACACTAGATCACATGTGCTTGTTTGAAGAAGTATTGCACAAACAAGGAAGTCACATGAGTACATTTCAAGAAGTAAATGACTAGGTGTCACTCCCCCAGTAAAGGACTAATGAGTTTGTCATCTTGACAAACTAGATGAGTTGATATCCAGTCTGATGATGAGGAAGGCAAAGTGGTACAGAAGAAGAGTGAATGGTTTGTCACTTTGACAAACTGGCTGAGATATGGTTCGAGCTGATCAGGGAGAAAGCATAGCTGAGCAGATGTAGATGTCTTGCCACCTTGTGGGAATAAGTATGCTATGGATAGACATGTCTGGTGACCGGTCAAGGTGTTCCACCAACAATTCAACAAGTGTAAACATGATGAAGTAACTGGGATAGTGTATGATACCGGCAGGGTTAGTAAACTGACAAGAAAGAGGAATCGGTAGAGTGTTTTGGTTGGTGATCCTATCTGGACTGACTTAAACAACCAAGTCAATAGTTGGTTGATGTGGATGTCACATGAGATCAAGGTGGCAAGCTCGTAGAGGTTAGTGAAGTGCTATGTGGAGTTAGGTAGCTCGATAGGTGTGCATTGAATATGGATCTCATGATTTGTGGATCAGATCAGAAGCATGTGGCTCGAGGAAGAATGAATAATAGAGAAGAATCAGGGAGTAGTTGGAACCTAGATCTAAGTAATAAGATCATATTATAAGATGACCTCAAGAAGGAAACACCAGAGGCATTAATGGTGGTTTGATAGATGCAGGTTGAGGAAGAGGATTATGTTTCCTATATTTGGAAAACATGTATTGGAAGGTGCGACAATGGTAGAGATGAACAGTTGGCTACCAGGGAGATCAGATCAAGAAAGATCTGATTGGATTTGGTTTTCCCCAAGGATGGTGAGGAAACCCCTACTGCATGGATTTTGAATTATGCTTTGGTGGGAAAACCTGGCTATAAGTATGAAGGCCAAAGATATTGTTTGTTGCTGCTGAATAGAAGAATATTATACTATTGTGAAGTGTGATACTTTTGGATGTAAGAGAAAAATCAGCCAAGTGCTTAACAAGCATCTAAGAAGTGAGTGAGAGTGAAGGAGAACCTAGTTGAAGTGTTCAACCGATAGTGTTCATACCAGTAGAGCAGAAGTGAAGCAGGCTGCAGAGAGGGCAGACAAAGAACTGGCAAAGTGTTATACTAGTGAAGAGAAGAGAGTAAGGTGGAGATCTAACAAAGAAGAAGAAGAGGAGAAGTGTACTGATAGAGTTTACCGACACTTAAGCAGCAAAAGAGTGAGTTGGTGTAGCAGAGAAGGTATCTCACCGATAGAGAAAGATATATGAAATGGTTGCAAGATTCACTTGTAACAAGATAGCTTCTTATGTATTTGATTTTTATATTGTGAAGACTAAGTTGTAGCTCGGTACAGGGGTTGTAGCCCATAAATCATGTAGGGGTTGTAGCTCCCTGGGTTGGTGCCCTAAAGAGAGGGGTTGTAGCTCCTTGGGTTGGTACCCTAAAGTCAGTGGTTGTAGCTCCTTGGGTTTCTGCCCTAAATTCAGGTGTTGGTGCTCCTTGGGTTGGTGCCCTAAACTTTTTAACAGTGTTTTCATTGTGAGGTTGAACTAGAGTAGTAGACTCCAGCAACATTGCTCACCAAGGTTTTTCCCATCTTGGGTTTTCCTTGTATATGTTAGTGTTATGTGATATCTCCTTGTGACTATTTGCATTTGAGTTAGTCTCCTTACTAACTGGTAAGTCTGTTCATAGTTAGATCTAATAATTGGTATGCTCACATAGGATTGCTAAAGGGAAAAGTTTTGAGAACCACTGATTCACCCCCTCCCCCTCTTAGTGGTGCATTGTATGTAACAATTGGTATCGGAGTGTAGTTTCCCAACTAGACGAGATTTATGTAGCTTGGGTAGATCACGACCTAAGGACACAATGATTTGTTTAGTCTTAATCCTTGCTCCGATGTTTGATGGTTCAAACTATGCTATTTGGAGTTGTAGAATGGAAGGTTTCCTATCCTCTCGAGGGTTTAATGTCTGGATGCTTGTTATAAATGGATTCTCTAGTAAAGCTTGTCCTCCCACCGATTCAGATGCAAAAAGAAGAAACCAGTGCATTGAAGAATCTATGAAGGCCATATTCAATGGACTCTCCAGTGATGTCTCCTCACAAGTGGACATATGCAAGAAAACAAAGAGTCTATGGGATAGACTGAAGAAGCTATATGGAAATGAACCCTTCACCACTGATTTAGTTGATGTGAGTGAGAGGAAATGTACAATAGATACATACATAAATGACAAAGGTAGATCAGATTATTGTTGTAGCAATAGTGATGAAGAAGGAACCCACCTCTTCATGGCTCAAGAATCAGAAGATGGGAGATACACATCTGATGGTGATAAGACAAAGAGATCCCATAGACATGATGTGTTTGGCAGTAATGAAGAAGAAGAAGAAGACATGGCAAATAGATCTAGTCATCAAGATCTATTTGGGAGTGAAGGAGAAGAAGAGGATGAAGAAATAGTTGATCTTGAAGGAGAGCTTGTAAATGCACTTAAAGAACTCAACAGAGTGAGAAGGGAATACAAGCTATTCAAGAATGCTGATATAGTAGAGAAAAAATGGCTAACAAAAAGCCTTGAGGAATCAGAGAAAGGCATCTCAGAAATGAAGTCTCAGGCAGAAAACACCAAGGAATGCTAGTGTGAAGATATAGCATCTAGGCTAGAAGTTAAAAATGAAGAATGTTTGTAGTTGGTTGGAGAAATGAAGGCTCTCTGAAGTAACCTTGAGAAATGTCAAGATGAGCTGAAGGTAAGAATCCGGTTTGATGACAATAGTGAGGCCTTGGAAAAAATGCTGAAGAAACAAAAGCATGCCAAGGACACTGAAGGTTTAGGTTGTGGTCCTAGTGAATTCTCCATCAGCAAGAATGTCCCTCAAAATGAAATTCTATTTGTCTCTTCAAATGGAGAAAACGAAGGCCAGACCTTCACAGTCAGAAATGCTCCCCAGATGAAGGTTGACCTAAGAACAACCGGTGAAGACTTGCAGACAAGAATGAAGACCGATGCTGCAAGAAGAAGAAACACTAAAGATCCCAAAGGAAAAGGGAAGATGGGAGGAGACAGCTTCACCAGAAGTAGGAAAGTAAGGAATCATCAAAGAAGACCTCCTACTGGCAGAGGATAGAGAAATGCTACCACCCATAGGACAAAGGAAGTGTGGGAGAAGAAGATACTAGATGGAAGAGTTGGACAAAATGGACAACCAAGGATCCATTCTCAAAGAAGTAGAAATGTAGATGTTAAACCGGTAAGATCTCCCCATGCATGGCAAAATGAATTTGTAAGTCAAATGCCATCCTTTACCAGTTACTGCTTTGCATGCAATGAGTATGGCCATAGAGAAAAGGAATGTAGAAAGAGACCTAGAAAGAGAAATATAGGATCTCATAGACAACATGCACATCAATAAAATGTATCCAAGAATAGATACATGCATGTCCCCTCTCCTAGTTATACAAATGTTGTTCGTCATAATTGCAATGGTCTTTGCCATAGAATGTTTGAATGTAGGAAGATGAACCTGTAGTCACATGGAGGATGGTATAACAACTATGCCTTGCAAAAAATGGATTTAGAGCATATGAAAGTTAGAGACATACTTGGAACCAAAGGAGAAATATCCCTTTAGGAGAAAGAGGTCCACCGATTTTGGTTTCTAGTCACAACAGAATGACTAGAAGGAGATGGTCAAACCAGTATGTCAAGAGATTCCCCAAACATGAAGTTGGTATGGATGTTGTGTGCTACTATAGTACTACTTCTAGCTATAATGGAGAATCAGGAAATGGAAGGACCCATCAGTAGAACAAGGAAAGACCTTCTCCCAAGCCTAAAAATGGGAAGAAGAATGAGTCCAAGCAAGTATGGAGGAATAAGACCTTGGACTGACACTGTACACCCTTTGCACATGTGATATCTCCAAAGGCCTAAAGGAGACGTAGGATCTTAGGGGGAGTAGCACATTGTAATTATCATTCACCCCCTCAGTGAAGAAGGCAACATGGAAGAACATGATGTTGCCGGTATGAAGGATAGAAATGAGATGATATGTGTGTGTAGAGGCTATCTCAACTACACACCTACAAATCAATGTTGGATCACTACTACACATGTCAAGAAGTGGAGGTTAACAATTGGCATCAGATGTTAATCGGTATGTGCAACAAACAAAATTGACCTTTTTAGGGTTTTATTACAATGTCGATTTTCATCAATAAAAAAATGATAATTTTTTTTTTCTCAAGGGCTGCCACCCTTGAACCCCCGCAGTCAGCTACGCCTACTTTCTCGAGGCCCGACTTGGCCCCAGACCCCAGCGAGAATACATGCTGAGTGTGTTGGGATTATAACAGACAAGGAGAGATTGTTGGCATTTCAATAAGGATATTGAGAAGGTTGTTGATGATTATGGATATAACTGATTAAGGATGTTTACTGTCTTAATATTATTATTATTTTGTCATTGATGTCAAGAAATTGATTTTCTGATTCAGTATGATGTTGTCATATCTTAAGAAGTATGATTTGATGAGTATAAAGATGTTGGTAAAAGACATAGAAAGAATGTGATGAATAAGGGGAGGAATAAGTTATTCAATGGGCAACTATTATCGAGTTACACAATGATGAGATCATGATGTTTAGATTGTTTTGATATCCTACATATGTTATTGATTGTAAGGTTAATACTATACTATGTTACCAAGCAAGGAACCTAATCGATAAACCCTAAGGAACCTAGTCGGTAAACCCTAAGGTTATCGCTATCGGTTAATGAAGGCAGAATGTCTATTGAGTGAAGCTTAGTATTTACCAAGTTGCAACCGAGTAGTAACAGAATGAATTGAATGAATAAAAGCATTATTTAATGAAGGAAGCTGATGAGCTAGTTATGATTAAATGATTGATATGTTGTGGATGAAGTTTGTTAAAGAATCTATGGTAAAGGAAAATTGGCAGGAAGATCTACAACTCAGATTGAATC
Source organism: Cryptomeria japonica (assembly GCF_030272615.1). Classification (NCBI taxonomy): domain Eukaryota; kingdom Viridiplantae; phylum Streptophyta; class Pinopsida; order Cupressales; family Cupressaceae; genus Cryptomeria; species Cryptomeria japonica. The sequence continues at coordinate 143,217,827 of NC_081409.1, forward strand.
GCAATACCCTAGCACAAGTTTCAAGAAATGTATGCAAGTTCCAAGGCTAGGTAAAATGTTTTTAGATCAAAGGATACATTGAACCTGGTCAAGTTTGAAGATCTGATGGCTATGATTGATAATGGGATATGTGATCAAGGAGAGTAAGCAGTTGAAAAATTGTTTATAAATAAGGAACTCTTGATAAACAATGCATGCGGGCAAGTGTATGCACAAGGATGCTACATAGTGATTACCGAGCATAGAAGCTTGAAGACCTATTTGAATAACAAAGTATAGAGCCCAATAGATGGACAAGATAAGTCCTATTGTATTGAGAAATTAAGAATCTGCTTTAGCATTTTAGATGTGAAGTTGCAGATAGATTTTTATTACTATTATTTTTTAAAGTGACAGAAAATCTCTTAACCGAGTGGACTTAACAGTCTTATTTGTAAAACCCTCTAGCAAGGTGACATTCTGATTGAGTGTTTGAAATCCTTTAACAAGATCACTTCTAACAAGGTGAAGATCCTAAAAGATCTGAGGGAAATCCCTTAATCGGGTCACATCTAGCAATGTGTTTGTAATCTTTAACATGATTTGCTTTTAACCAAGCATACTCTAGAAGAGTATATTTCTTAGTGGGTCCGAAATCCCATAGTGGTTTTTCCCTATTTGGGTTTCCACGTTAAATCTAGTGTTATGAGTGTTATGATGTTTATATGCTTATAAGTTTACATATTTAGCAATTTTGGTTATATTGCTGAAGTATATGTTACCGAGGTTGAATCTGTTGTTTTTGTGGAAGATTAAGTTTGTATGATTCACCCCCCCCTCTCATCTTATTAGCTTGACATCTGTACTTAACATTAAGTATTAGAACTATCAATTGGTATCAGAGCTTTAGACTTTGGAAGAAAAGTTTAAAGGTACTTGAGGCAAAGATCCAAAGATGTATAAGAGGGATGCACCGAAGCTGAACAAGTCAAGTTTCTCTACATGGCAGAAAAGGATGAAGCTTCACCTATCAGGAGTTGGAGAATATGCTATATATTATTTGGAGAATGATTTCATCACACCGAGCACCTATCCATTGACAATGGAAGAGATAAAGGCAAAGCAAGAACATATTCAAGCAATGATTGAAATAACATCTGCATTGACAGACTCAAAGTTTAATGATCTAGAAGGCTGCAATGATGCAAAGGAAATGTGGGACAAGCTCATATCTGTGTATGGCGGTGATGAACATGTTCAAAGAGCAAAAGTGGACAGTCTAAGAGGACAACTTGAATCTATGAGGATGAATGAAGGTGAGAACATAACCCAGTATAGTACAAGACTAAAGGAGATTGTCAATCAAATCAAAGGAGCATGTGGAACTATTGAAGAAAAGGATATAACAAATAAGTTGTTAATAACCCTTCTATCAGATTATGCAATCTGAGTCTCTGCAATCAATGAATTAAGGTCTGTACCCAATATGCCAGTTTCTTTAGATGATACTATTGGAAAGCTACATGCATTTGAGTTAAGTAATTTTGATAACAGTGGGTCATCGGTAAATAAAGTTGAGTCTACATTTAGTTCTTTTCATATTGGTAAATCTGATGATTACAATGATAGAATGAGTAAGTACACTAAAGGGGATCATAGTGGAGCAAGTGAAAGATTTCACAAGAACATGGAAGAAGTACACAAACTGTATGAGGAAATCAGAAAGCAAGAAGAATTTGAAGCACTATTAGCTAGAAGGTTACCGAGAGGCAAAGGTAAGTATAAAGGAAAACTACCTTTGAAATGTTTCAATTGTGATAAGATAGGAGATATGGCTTCCAACTATCCTAACAAATATTCTACTGAAAAGAGAGATTACCGAGATGATAGATAGAAAGATAATCATTACAGAGGACACCGAGACTTCAGAAGAAGAGATAGAAAGTCATGCTTAATAGCCGATGAGGAATTCAATGATGATAAATCAGATGAAACTGATACAGAGGAAGTAGTTTATGTGGCTATCAAAGATGGATCAGATGAAGAAAGGTATGAAGAAAAAGCCCTAATATCTCACATAAATACTAATGATTCTTGGATCATAGATAGTGGATGCTCGCATCACATGACAGGTGATAAACACAAGTTTTTATGTTAGAAGATTAGGATGGAGGCTATGTAAGATTTGGTAATGATGCACCATGTCTGGTAAAAGGTAAAGGATCCATAACACTTCTTGACAATGCTAGATGCAATGATGTTTATTGGGTTGAATGATTGAACTAAAATTTGTTGAGTGTAACACAACTAAACAATACAAGATATCGAATACAATTTCAAAAAGGAATTGTCAAAGTTCATGACAAGCATGGAAAGTTAGCTGCTACCGGGACAGAAACAAAAGGTAACACATTTCACCTTGACTCAACTCAGAAAAAGTGTCTGTATGCAAAGATAGATGATACCTGGTTATGGCATAAAAGGTTTTGTCATGTAAATTTTGATAATTTGATCAAAATAAGAAAGAAGCACCAAGTAAGAGGTCTACCGAGTTTGGAAAAACCTGAGAATGCTATGTGCTGAGGATGCCAGATGGGTAAAATGACAAGATCAAGCTTTACAAGTAAGTCCTGCACTTCTAAGGGAATTTTAGATCTTGTGCACATTGATCTTTGTGGTCCTATGAATGTTCAAGGTTATTATGGCGATAAATATTTCATATTATTTGTGGATGATTACTCAAGGATGATGTCAGTTATGTTTTTAAAAGAAAAATCAGAAGCTTTTGAAATGTTTAAATGGTACAAGGCAAGAGTTGAAAATGAAATAGGAAGACAACTGAAATGTCTTAGATTAGATAGAGGAGGAGAGTTCACATCTAATGAGTTCAACTTATTCTGCAATGGTCATGGTATAAAAAGCCAAGTCTCTGCACTGAGAACTCCACAAAAAAATGGAATTGCTAAGAGAAGAAATAGATCTATTGTGGATTGTGCCAGAACCCTGATGATTGAAAAGAAAGTGCCACAAACATTTTGGAGAGAAGCAATAAGCACAACAGTATACACCCTGAACTAAGTACAACTGAAGAAAGGAACTTTGAAGACACCATATGAGATCTGGTATGACAAGAAACCTAATGTAAGTTATTTTAAAATCTTTGGAAGTAGATGCTATGTACACAAAGATGATAGAAATGGCAAGTTTGATTAGAAAAGTGAAGAAGGAACATTTCTTGGTTATTCTTCTAGAAGTAAAGCATTTAAATGTCTGATTAAATCATCTAACAAAATAGTAGAAATTGCAAATGTGAAAATTGATGAATTTGCAAAAAGAAATGATGAAGGAAAATCCAAAGAACAAAAAGATTATGATGAATTTGTCTATGTTCAATCGACGAGTCCTACTGAGAAAACTGCAGAAGAAAATGAAGAGAATATCTACTTATCGAGTGATGAAGAAGATCATACAGAGCCTATCGAGCCTATATTAGCCAAGTATGTTAGAAGACATCATGCATCAAGTCAGATTATAGGAGATAAGGATGATCCAGTGATGACAAGGAACAAACTGAGACAGAACACATGTCTGATATCTGAATTTGAACCAAGAATAGTGAAAGAGGCATTTAACAATGAAGATTGGATAAAAGTTATGATAGAAGAGATTGATCAAATCAAGAAGAATGACACATGTCCCAAGATTGAAGGACAAAAATGTAATCGGTACAAAGTGGATTTTCAAAAACAAGTTGAATGAAAAGGGTGAGGTCATTCAAAATAAAGCAAGACTAGTTTGCAAAGGTTATGCCCGAGAAGAAAGAATTGATTATGGTGAGACTTTTGCACCTGTGGAAAAAATTGAAGGAGTAAGAACATTGCTGGCATATGCTGCTTACAAAAAATTCAAGGTATATCAAATGGATGTCAAATTTGCATTTCTGAATGGTATATTAGAAGAAGAAGTTTTTATTGAACAACCTGGAGGATTTGTTGAAGACAAGAATAAAGATCAGGTATGTAAATTGACCAAAGCTTTATATGGTCTGAAACAAGCACCTAGAGCATGGTATGAAAGATTGCACTCTTATTTAATCAAGATTGGTTTTATAAGGACAAGTGAAAATAATAACATGTACATGAAGAATGATGAAAATGGAATACTGATCTCAGCCATATTTGTTGATGATATTATCTTTTGTGGAAATAACTCTCTATGTAAGAACTTTGGAAATGAAATGAGCAAAGAATTTGAGATGTCATTAATTAGTGAGATAAAGTATTTTATAGGTTTATAGATACTGCAAATGAAAGATGAGATTTTCATTACTCAATCCAAGTACTTAAAGGAAATCTTGAAGAAATTTGGAATGGAGGATTCAAAACCAGTAAGTACTATGACTACCAACTGTAAATTATCAAAGAATGATGAATCTGCATCTGTTGATGAGACAGTTTACTGATCCATGATTGGAAAGCTACAATATGTTGGTTCATAGTAGGCCAGATATAGCACATGCAATAGGTATAGTTGCAAGATTCTCTGCAGATCCTATGGAAACACACATGACAACAATCAAGAGAATTTTTAGATATTTGAAAGGCACTGAAGATTATGGCTTAGTATATCAGAAAAGAAATGACTTTGATTTAAAAGTTTATATTGATGCTAATTGGGCATGCAACATTGATGACAGAAAAAGCACAAGTGGAGGAGCTTTATTTTTAGGAGAAAGACTAGTGATTTGGCTTAGCAAGAAACAAGGATGTGTTTCACAGTCAACAACAGAAGCTGAATATGTTGCTGCAACATTGAATTGCACTAATATAGCATGGATCAAACAACTGTTGGAAGGTATAAATGAGAAAGTTATCGATCTAGTAACTATATTCTGTGACAATACTAGTGCTAGTAACATTTCAAAGAATCTTGTTATGCACTCTAAGACAAAGCACATCTCTATCAAATATCATTATCTTAGAGAAGAAGCTCAAGAGAAGAAAGTGGTGTTGGAGTATGTTAGCACAAAGGAACAAATAGCAGATATCTTCACCAGGCCACTACCAAGGGACACTTTTGAGTATCTCAGAAGTAAGTTAGGGGTTCTACCCTTATCTTCTATTCACTGACAGAGTTCGGTGAAAGCATCAATTCAATGAATCTACAAAATATTATGTGTGGATTGATGCTGATTTACACACTTTAGGATGTTTTCTAAAGGTGTGCAGGAAACAATACAAGGAATAGGAATTGAAGACAAAATGCTCTGACCAAGACTAAGTTGACACACAACAGCAGGAAATCACTTCATACAAGAAGAAATTATGTTTTAGTTCTTTACTTTTTGGCATTTTTGTCAAAGGGGGAGAAGACTGAAGAAAAGGGGAGAAGACTAATGTATGGGGGAGAGCATTTCAGCATTTCAGAATCTCACAACAATCCGAATCAATTAGGTCAAATCAATTGGTTTTGCTATCAATGCCAAAGGGGGAGATTGTTGACATTATAACAGACAACGAGAGATTGTTGGTATTTTAATAAGGATATTGAGAAGGTTGTTGATGATTATGGATATAACTGATTAAGGATGTTTACTATCTTAATATTATTATTATTTTGTCATTGATGTCAAGAAATTGATTTTCTAATTTAGTATGATGTTGCCATATCTTAAGAAGTATGATTTGATGAGTATAAAGATGTTGGTAAAAGACACAGAAAGAAGGTGATGAATAAGGGGAGGAATAAGTTATTTAATGGGCAACTATTATTGAGTTAGAAAATCATGAGATCATGATGTTTAGATTGTTTTGATATCCTACATATGTTGTTGATTGTAAGGTTAATACTATATTGTGTTACCGAGCAAGGAACCTAGTCGGTAAACCCTAAGGTTATTGCTATCGGTTAATTAAGGTAGAATGTCTATTGAGTGAAGTTTAGTATTTACCAAGTTGCAACCGAGTAGTAACAAAATGAATTGAATGAATAAAAGCATTATTTAATGAAGGAAGCTGATGAGCTGGTTATGATTAAATGATTAGTATGTCATGGATGAAGTTTGTTAAAGAATCTATGGTAAAGGAAAATCGGTAGGAAGATCTATAGCTCAGATTGAACCGCAATACCCTAGCACAAGTTCCAAGAAATGTATGCAAGTTCCAAGGTGGGGTAAAACATTTTCAGATTGAAGGATACATTGAACCTAGCCAAGTTTCAAGATCTGATGGCTATGATTGATCATGGGATATGTGATCAAGGAGATTAAATATTTGGAAAATTGTTTATGAATAAGGAACTATTGATAAACAATGCATGCGAGCAAGTGTATGCACAAGGATGCTACATAGTGATTACCGAGCATAGAAGCTTGAAGACCTATTTGAATAACAGAGTATAGAGCCCAACAGATGGACAAGATAAGTCCTATTGTATTGAGCAAATGAGAATCCGCTTTAGCATTTTAGATGTGAAGTTGCAGATAGATTTTTATTACTGTTATTTTGTAAAGTGACAGAAAATCTCTTAACCGAGTGGACTTAACAGTCTTATTTGTACAACCCTCTAGCAAGGTGACATTCTGATTGAGTGTTTGAAATCCTTTAACAAGGTCACTTCTAACAAGGTGAAGATCCTAACAGATCTGAGGGAAATCCCTTAACCGGGTCACATCTAGCAATGTGTTTGTAATCTTTAACATGATTTGCTTTTAACCGAGCATACTCTAGAAGAGTATATTTCTCAGTAGGTCTGAAATCCCACAGTGGTTTTTCCCTATTTGGGTTTCCACGTTAAATCTAGTGTTATGAGTGTTATGAAGTTTATATGCTTATAAATTTACATGTTTAGCAGTTTTGGTTATATTGCTGAAGTATATGTTACCGAGGTTGAATCTATCATTTTTGTGGAAGATTAAGTTTGTATGATTCACCTGCCCCCTCTCATCTTATTAGATTGGCATCTATACTTAACATTAAGTATCAAAACTATTAGAGTGTACACTATTTTGCTGATCAGTTGCCACATATCAACAATCTCCCACTTGGAGACTGATCAAGCTCCACACCAAACAATCTCCCACTTGGAGGTTGATACTAGATGACACCACTATACTTGCAACATCCCCTGGATAAAACACTAGGAATCGACTGGTATAAATTCCATAATTATCAATCAAGAAGACCAACAGAAACTGATGAAGAAATCAGCTTCTCCTATGGAACTGCCTTCATGAACATATCGGTAGGATTCTCGCTTGTGTGAATCTTCTTAGGCCGTAGTTGATGCTCCTCCAAAATAGTTTGGATGAAGTGGTACTTGAGTTGAATGTGTTTTGTCCTTGAATGAAAAGCAGAGTTCTTTGAAAGATGAATTGCACTCTGGCTATCCGTATACAATGGGCGATCCTCCTATGTCTGACCTAATTTCTCCAAAAAATATTGTAACCAAATCATCTCCTTGCTGGCTTCTATAGGAACAACATACTTAGCTTAAGTGGTTGAAAGTGCAACAACCTTTTGCAACCTAGAAATCCAATTGACTGCAGTTCCCCCTATAGTAAAAACATACCCTGTAGTACTCCTCCATGAATCAATATTGCCTACTAGATCAGAGTCAACAAATCCACTCAGAGCAACATTAGATCCTTTGAAATCTAATGCCTTTGTAGTAGTTCCTTTCAAATACTGAAGAATCCATTTCATAGCATTCCAATGTTCCATACCTGGATTACTCATAAACCTGCTCACAACTCCCACTGCATGTGTAATATCTGGCCTTGTGCATACCATTGCATACATCAGACTACCAACAACTGATGAATACAGGATGTTAGACATTTTGTTTACCTCTTCCTGTGGCTTTGGGCACATCTCCTTAGTCAATTTGAAATGACTAGCCAAAGGTGTACTAATTGCTTTTGCATCCTGCATGTTAAATTTTCAACACCTTCTTTATATAGTCGCTTTGGGACAAATTCAAGGTTCTATTTTCCTATCCCGTGTAATCCTCATACTGAGAATTTACTTAGTTGCACCCAAATACTTTATAGAAAATGATTTGGTTAATTTCCATTTAAGATCATTTATATGTTGCATGTTAGACCCAACAACAAGCATGTCATCAACATAAAGCAATAGGATAATATAACTGCCATTATCCAATCTCTTAAAATATACACAATGATCAGAATGACATCTATGATAATCGTGTTTAGCCATGAAACTATAAAATTTTAAATACCATTGTCGGGGTGCTTTCTTTAGTCCATACAAACTTTTCTTCAACCTGCACACCAAGTTCTCCTTACCTTTGACCTCATATCCCTATGGTTGCAACATGTAAATTTCCTCCTCCAAATCTCCATGGAGAAAAGCTATTTTGACATCTAATTGTTCTAGATGTAAATCATCTACAGCCACAAGCCTAAGTATAGTTCTAATTGAAGTCATTTTTACAACTGGAGAAAATATTTCATCATAATCTATACCCTTTTTTAGTGCAAAAAATTTTACCACAAGTCTGGCCTTATATCTTTTCTGACCTCCTTCCTCCTTCTTCAGCCAATAAAACCATTTGTTAGGCAAGGCTCTTTTTCTGTAGGTAAAGGGACTAATTCCCAAGTCTCATTTTTCATCAAGGAGTCCATTTCCTCTTTCATGCCTAGCTCTCACTATTGTTTGGCATCCACCTGCATTGCTTCTTCATATTCTTCTAGTTCACTAGAATCAATTAATAATATGGAATACAAAGGAGAAAATATTTTAGGGGGTCTACTTGACCTCGTAGAACATCTAACACTTGCAGGAGTTTGTGGGACATTCTATTGTTGCTAAGCATCAGGTACCTGTGGCATTTTATTTTCAGGAATCTCATCCAACACCACATATTTTTGCTTGTCCTGTTCATGCTTTTTTTCCTGCATCTGTTATTTATACATAACCTTCTCATTGAATATAACATCTCTACTTCTAATTATTTTCTTATTTTCAAAATCCCATAATTGATAGCCATATTCATCTATCCCATATCCAATGAAGGTACATTTCAGAGATTTAGCATCAAGCTTGGTTTTGTTTTCTTTATCAACATGGACAAAAGCTTCACAACCAAAGGTTTTGAGAAAAGAATAATTTTCCTTTTTACCAGTCCATGCCTCCTATGGAATACCACCATCCAAAGGGCTTGAAGGTCCTCTATTTATCAAATAGACAACAGTATGTACAAGATCTGCCCAAAAATGTAAGGCCAATCTAGCATGCAATCTCATGCTCCTCATGCGTTCCATGATAGTCCTATTCATTCTCTCTAACACACCATTTTCTTCTAGAGTTCCTAGAACTGTCTTTTGCTTTCGAATCCCATTTAAAGAGTAGTAATCTTCAAATGCTTTGCTACAATACTCACCTCCATTATCTGATCTGAGACACTTTAACTTTTTTCCTGTCTCATTCTCAACCAAAGCTTTCCATTTCTTAAAAGTTTCAAAAATATCTGATTTTTATTTTAGGAAATATACCCATGTTTTTCTGGTTGATTCATCAATAAAAATAACATAATAACAAGAGCCACCAAGAGATGATACCTGAGCCGGTCCCCATACATCTGAATGCACAAGCTCTAACTTCTCACTCTTCTTCTCTTTCCCAACCTTGAGAAATATGACTCTTTTTTGTTTGTCATAAACATAGTTTTCACAGAACTCTAAATCAATCTTCTTTGTTCCTGGCAATAGATTTTTGGAGTGAAGGATTTTAATCCCTTTCTCACTCATGTGCCCAAGCCTATGGTGCCATATTATACAATTTGTTCTTGCAACATATATTGTTGCTGTCCCTGAAGTAACTTTATCTGTAACAGCTAAGGTAGAGTAAGTGTTACTATTACACAGATATAATGTGCTTGCCTTCGCACCTTTAGCTACTACTAATGATCCTTTAGTGACCTTCCACATACTGTCTAAGAAGGTAACTATGCAACCTTCACTACCTAGTTGCCCTATAGAAATTAAATTTCTTCTTAAGTTAGGAACATGTCTTACCTCCTGCAGAAACCATTCATTTCCATTCTACAACTTGATCTTTATCTTTCTTTTTCCAACAATTTGACAGGGCTCATCATCACCCAAATATACCTGTCCAAAATCACCTTGAACATAATCTAGAAAATATTTTCTATGGGGTGTAGCATGAATTGAAGCCCCAAAATATATTACCCAGGAATCATTAACATTATCCAAACATAAGATTAAAGCATCTTGTAAAGTATTACTTGCAATATTAGCTTCCTTACTGTCATTTTCATTTTTGTCTCCTTCTTTATTTTTTCGAGACCAATAGTCTTTCTTTAAATGACCAGGCTTTCTGCAGTACCAACAATCTTTCTTTCTTCTAGATTGAGAGCGTTCTTTCTTTGACTTCCCTCATGACTTCTCATTCCCAGGGCCTTTTCCTCTTTCCTTTTATCTTCCTCTATTCTCCACATTCAAAACACTTCTTGATGATGTTGAAGTCTCACCTATGCTTTTCCTTCGCATTTCGTCACTTAGGATAATACCAACAATATCATCAAATACTTAAGTATTTTTACTAGAGATAGAGTTACTTATAGCCATAACCAAGCTATTCCATCTTTCTGGTAAAGAACATCAAAATCAAGAGAGCCCTAACCTCTTTTGCAAAGGTAATTTTTACCAAAGACAATTGACTAGTAATTGTATTAAATTCATTTAAGTGCTCTGTTACAGATCCTCCCTCACTCATTTTCAAATTAAACAAATGCTTCATAAGAAATACCTTATTCGAAGCTGAGGGTTTCTCATACAACTTAGCTAATGTCGCCATCAAATCTATAGTCATTTTTGCTTTTGTGATATTGAATGCTACAGACGACGCAAGGCACAACCGAATGGATCCCAGTGCCTTTCTATCTAAAATGTCTCACTCTCCATCTAACATTGTGGTCACTTTCTTTGCCTTTCCTTCCAATGGCCATCACAAATCCATTTGATACATGTAATCCTCCATCTGCATTTTCCATAATTGATAATTCTGGCTGTTAAACTTTTCAACCTTGAATTTGGAATCCTCCATTGCTCCCACTCAAATTTGAGAGTCCTACCAATTTACAGAAAAACCTTGCTCTGATACCAATTGTTAGGGTTTCAAGCAGATCCAAAGAAAATATGAACTAACAATTATATGCAGATTTAAATACAAAAGATAAATAAATAAAACAGGACACAGATAACACATAGATTTAACATGGTTCATCCAGAATGGGTTACATCCACCATACATAGCCATCCAATCTTTCTTATTATCCAGCAAAGATAGTACATCAACCTTGCAATGCCTTAAAAAACCTAGCCACTTATAACATGCGTTTTTAGGGAAACAAACAAAATCGGTCATTTTAGGGTTTTATTACAATGTCGGTTTTCATCAACAAAAAAATGACAATTTTTTTTTTCTCGAGGGCTGCCACACTCGAAACCCTGCAGTAGGCTACGCCCGCTTTCCCGGGGCCTAGCCCAGCTTCGGACCCTAGTGAGAATACATGCTGAGTGTATAGTACTATATTGATCAATCACCACATATCAGTAGAAGGATCATCAGATGATCACATATGTACAACTAAATCAATAATGTGTTGGTATTTTGGTATGGTTTTGTCATTGATGTCAACACCTACTTTGGTGATCCAACAACATTCACCAGCAAGCAAGTAAATTGTGCAATAGTTACTCGTAAATGGTTCACCAACAGGATATAATGTTCAGCGGTACTTGAAATGATATAGAAGACACTTGGTAATGTTGAAGACATCGTGTGAACACTTTGTTTTGAAGAATTAATCATTGGTATATTCATATTTGCATATTTGCTTTTACCGACAAATAGGTCCAGGTTATCTAGGGTTACACCAGTAGGTTTATCTTTTCTAAATCAGCATGGCACGCTATGGAGATGATTTAATATTGTTGTAAATGCATTTAGCCGACATGTTTAATCGGTTATTGCATTAGATATTATATTGTATAAAAATATTTTATTATAATATCTTGTAGAGCCCACCTACTAAAATTGGTCTTACGGTATGATATAAATGTACGATATTATTTGTAAGATCAAGTGTGGAGTGCAAAAAAGAATTAAGTGAAGGTATATGTGAGATCAAGCAGAGGTCTGCATAAAGACATCATTTGAAGGTGAAGTTAGGTTTTTGTAGAAGCATATCAACATTACACCGGTACTCAACCGGTACTCAATCTAGCATATGAAGATGCTATTTTGTGCAGTACATTCTTATTGGATTTAACCATCCAACTGTAGTCAGTGTGACTCCCATTTTTTGATTGAGCAGTGAGCTCTAGGCTGTTGGCCTTTCTGCATGCGCAGACCCCATTTATGTACACTTACTATCTGTAGTAGGATCATCTAATTGTGGGTAAGGTTTCCCACCGTGGTTTTTCCCCTTACAGGGTTTCCACATACAAATATTGGTGTTATGTGTTGTGGATGACTTTATGTTTATGTTTTATGCATTAATCCTTACCAATATAGCAATTTACTGTTAACACTGTCTACCGACATAATTAACTGGTTTACCGGTATTAAGCATTAAGTTGGTTAATTAGTTTTTGGTTTGAATTTATTAGACAACTGATTCACACCCCCCTCTCAATTGTCTCTGGGACCTAACAATTTGTATCAGAGCCTAGTCCTCTTTTACAGAAGTTTAACAACTTGAGGAGATCCAATGTCTACTAATTATTTTAGGAAGGATAGTCCTAAACTTGATGGAACCGACTATGGGATATGGAAGATTAGAATGGAGACACATCTAAATTGCATTCATAAAGACATCTAGGAAGTTACTAAGAATGGTTATACTACTACTGTAGCTGATCAGACTACTCCAACTACCTTAGCTAAAGATGAAGAGAATGATTGCAAAGCAAGAGAAGCACTTTTGAGCGCATTATCAGATCAACAAATCATGGGATTATCAGATAGGTCTACTGCTAAAGCTATTTGGGATCACTTGGAAACACTGAATGAATGAGATTCCATAGTCAAAATTGAAAAAATTGAAAGCTTCCGAGTTAGGTATGAACATCTGAAAATGGAAGAAGATGAAAGGATTTATGCTTTTATGGAAAGAGTAAATGAAATTGTTTTGGGTATTAAATGTTGTGGAGGAACCTTGAGTGAGGATGAAATTGTTTCAAAAATCTTAAGAGGTTTGCCACCAGCATATAAAATGAAGGTTACTGCTATAAATGAGTTAAGAACAATGCCTAATACATCAGTAACTAGGGATACATTGATTGGAAAAATTTCAGCCTTTGAAATTGAGGAATTTGGTCTTGTTGCTACTATAAAAATTGATTTGGCCTTTAAAGCATCAACATCATCTTCTCCATCATTTGACAAATTAGACTGGAGAGCCTTTTATGCAAGAGAACTTGAAGAATCTAGAAAGGAGAATGAAGAGCTTGAAGAACTTGAAGCACTATTTAAAAGGAAAATGCCAAAAGGTCTAATTGGAAGTAAGTATGAAGGTAAAGCACCCTTTAAATATTTTAACTGCAATAAGATTGGTCATATGGCTTCAAGATGTCTTGATAGACATACCAGGCTAAGAGAAGAAGCTAGAAGAACATACAAGCCTAATCCTGAATATCAGAGATACAGATTTAAAAGGAACAAAGATAAATCCTGTTACATTAGTGATGAAGGTGTGACTGATGATTTTGATGAAGATCCAATAGACAACAGATGGGTTTTTATTGCTATAATAGAAGATCAACCGACACCTACTTCTCAACCGGTAGAACAAGCCCTAACAGCTAAAGTTGAAGCAAAGGATGAATGGATCATTGAATCAGGATGCTCACATCATATGACTGGAGACAAAGGTAAATTATTGAACTTTCAAGAATACAATGGAGTTTTAGTAAGATTTGGAGATGACAAAGCCTGTTCAATCAAAGGTAAGGGTTCAATATCTCTTGATGGTAAGCATAACACTAACAATGTCTACTATGTTGAAGGATTAAAGAATAATCTTTTAAATGTTGGTCAATTAGTTGAGAAGGGATTTTAGTTACAATTTAAAAATGGAAAATGTAAAATCATGAATAGAACTAGTTTGGAAATTCAAACTGGTAATCAAACTAGAGGCAATATCTTTCATTTGAATAACAGTGAAAAGGCATGTTTAATTGCACATATAGATGAAAATTGGTTATGGCATAAGAGATTATGTCATGTAAACTTTGGTTGCATGGTAAAAATCAGTACTTCTAAGGCAGTTAGAGATCTACCTAAAATTGTGAAACCTCATAATACAATTTGTAAGGAATGTCAATTTGGAAAACAAGTTAGAGCTAGTTTCAAAAGTATTCTAGAAAAATCCAATAACGCTCTTGACTTAATTCACACTGATTTATGTGGTCCAGCTAGAACCAAAAGCTTACAAGGTGATAGATATTTCATGCTAATTATTGATGATTATTCTAGAATGTGTTGGGTTACTTTTCTCAAAGAGAAATCAGAAGCACTTGGAAAGTTCAAACTATTCAAAGCAATGGTTGAAAATAAAACCAGTAAGAAAATCAAATGTTTAAGATCAGATCAAGGAGGAGAATTCACATCTAAGGACTTTAATACATTTTGTGAAGTGAATGGAATCATAAGATAGTTATTAGTACCTTAGACACCACAGTAGAATGGAGTTGTTGAAAGGAAAAATAGAACTATCTTGGATGCAGCTAGAAGTATGTTATCAGAAGCAAATCTACCACATGTGTATTGGAGAGAGGCAGTTAGCACTGCTATCTATACATTCAACAAAGTTCACATCAAAGGTGGAACCGGTAAGACCCCTCATGAACTATGTTGTGGTAATACTCCTACTCTTAAGTATTTTAGAATTTTTGGAAGTAAATGTTATATTAGAAGAGATGAGTATATTGGCAAATTTGATCCTAGAAGTGATGAAGGAATATTTCTTGGTTATTCATCTAAGAGAAAGGCATATAGATGTTTTAATAAAAGATTGCAGAGAATTGTTGAGAGTACAAATGTAAAGATTGATGAACAATTCAGAGGAACTTCAAAGTATATAGACTCTAAACCGGCAACAGAAATTGTGACAAATGAACCTATACTGAATCCATTAGTACAGAATGAAGATCCAGTTACCTCGGTATCATCAGAAGATTCCACAATAATTGAAGAACAACAACAAACTAAGACACCCCAGTATGTAAGATTGAATCATTCTGAAGATCAGATAATTGGAAACAAATTTAAAGGAGTTATGACAAGAGGAAGATTGACAAATGAAGAGGTATGCCTTATTTTTCAAATTGAACCATCATCTATCAATGAGGCATGTGAAGATAAATTTTGGATTAAAGCTATGAAAGAAGAATTAGGACAAATTGAGAAAAATACTACTTGGACATTAGTTCCCCATCCTAAAGATCAAAATGTAATTGGAACTAAATGGTTATTTAGAAACAAACTTAATGAAGATGGTAAGGTTGTCAGAAACAAAGCAAGACTAGTGTGTAAGGGATATTCTCAGAAAGAAGGAGTTGATTACAATGAAACCTTTGCAATAGTAGCCAGAATTGAGACAGTTAGATTATTCTTGGCTTTTGTAGCTCACAAGGACTACAAAGTTTATCAAATGGATATTAAATGTGCACTTTTGAATGGAGATCTTGAAGAAGAAGTATATATTGAACAACCTGATGGATTTTATTTGAAAGATGACAATGATATGGTTTGTAGGTTGAGAAAAGCTCTATATGGATTGAAACAAGCCCTTAGAGCTTGGTATGCAAGATTGGATAAGTATCTTTTAAAGATTGGTTTTACTAAAGGAAATGCAGATAGCAATTTATACTACAAAATAACTAATGATGACATCTTGATTATTGAAGTATTTTTTGATGATATAATCTTTGGAGGAGAAGATGAATTATGTAAGGAATTTTCTCTTGAAATGCAGAAAGAATTTGAAATGTCTATGATTGGAGAAATAAAATTCTTTTTAGGTTTGCAGATTTCTCAGACTGATAAAGGTATATTTTTGAGTCAATCCAAGTACTTGAAAGAATTACTAAAGAAATTTGGGATGGAGAACTCTAAACCGGTAAGCACACCTATGACTACAAATGACAAATTATCTCAAAGGGATGAATCTACACCTGGAAATCCAACTAGATACAAATCTATGATAGGAGGTTTACTCTATTTGACACAAACCAGGCCTGATATTATGAATGCAGTATGTATTGTTTCTAGATTTAAGAGTAATCCTAGGGAAAATCATGAATCAACAGTAAAAATGATTTTCCGGTACTTACAAGGCACAACAAATCTTGGATTATGGTATCCTAAAGATGAATTTTTTTTTCTATGTGCATACACAGATGCAAATTGGGCATAAGATGTAGATGATACAAAAAGCACCACTGGAGGAGCATTCTTTCTTGGAAAGAGATTATTTTCTTGGTTGAGTAAGAAACAGAGTTGGACATCTTTATCAACAACAAAATCAGAATATGTTGCAGCAACAACTAACTGTACACAGGTATTATGGCTTAAGAAAATGTTGAAAGACATAAAGGTAAAATGCAAGGAACCCATTACTATATACTATGATAACACTACAACAATTGATATATCTAAGAATCTAGTATTACATTCTAAAACAAAACATGTTTCTATCAAACTAAATTTTCTAAGGGAAAAAGTTGAAGAAAAGGAGATAAAACTGGTTTATGTGAATACTAAAGAACAACTTGCTGATATTTTCACAAAAAAATTGCCTAAGGAGACTTTTGAATATCTTAGAGATCAGCTTGGAGTCATACCACCATTAGTAGAGACTTAGACAGTTGATGATTGTAGTCAACGAGCAGAATTAAAAAGACAAACCTTTTATTCCGATATTTGATGAGGAAGCTACTTCTCAGGGGGAGTTGGTATTTTGTATGAACTTGACTTTGGCATTTGATGTCAAAGGGGGAGAGATATCTATGGAAAAACACATTATCCTTTAAGGAGAGATTGGTATGAGAGATTGGTATTGAAAATAAATCTTTGGATAAACGCATGTTGCTCCCAAGGGAAAAAAGGAGATTGTTGGTTTTTATATTTGACATTTTTGTTTTGGCAATTTGATGGTTTTTCCATATTGTGTTGCCATCAATGCCAAAGGGGTAGATTGTTGGTATTTTGGTATGGTTTTGTCATTGATGTCAACACCTACTTTAGAGATCCAGCAACATTCACTGGCAAACAAGTAAACTATGCAACAGTTACTGGTATATGGTTCATCGGTAGGATATATTGTTCACCGGTACCTGGAATGATATAGAAGACACTTGGTAATGTTGAAGACATCCTGTGAACACTTTTTTTTGAAGAATTAATCATTGGTATATTCATATTTGCATATTTTCTTTTACTGGCAAATAGGTCCAGGTTATGTAGGGTTACACTGACAGGTTTATCTTTTCCAAATCAGCATGGCACGCTATGGAGATGATTTATTATTGATGTAAATGTATTTAGCCAACATGTTTAATCAGTTATTGCATCGGATATTATATTGTATAAAAATGTTTTATTGTAATATCTTGTAGAGCCGACCTACTAAAATTGGTCTTAGGGTATGGTATAAATGTAAGATCTTATTTGTAAGATCAAGTGTGGAGTGCGAAAAAGAATTAAGTGAAGGTATATGCGAGATCAAACAGAGGTATACATGAATACATCATTTGAAGGTGAAGTTAGGTTTTTGTAGAAGCATATCAACATTACATCGGTACTGAATCCAGCATATGAAGATGCTATTTTGTGTAGTACATTCTTATTGGATTTAACCATCCAACTGTAGTCAGTGTGACTCCCATTTTGTGATTGAGCAGTGAGCTCTAGGCTGTTGGCCTTTCTGCATGTGCAGACCCCATTTATGTACACTTACTATTTGCAGTAGTATCATCTAATTGTGGGTAAGGTTTCCCACTATGGTTTTTCCCCTTACAAGGTTTCCACATACAAATATTGGTGTTATGTGTTGTGGATGACTTTATGTTTATGTTTCATGCATTAATCCTTACTGGTATAACAATTTACTGTTAATACTATCTACCGCCATACTTAACTGGTTTACTGGTATTAAGCATTAAGTTGGTTAATTAGTTTTTGGTTTGAATTTATTAGACAACTGATTCACCCCCTCCTCTCAGTTGTCTCCGGCACCTAAAAATATGGTGGAGATTGGAGTCTTCATATTATACCTAACCGGAGATAAGAACCTGAAATGTATGACTCAAGGGGAGTTCAAGTTCTCATGATAAAGAGAAGGCATGCTTGAACTCGTAAGGATACTGACTGCCCAAACTACAGGAGCTGGAAATTGTAGTAGGGATACCCAGAAAAATTTCATAGTTATGGTTATCTACATGTCTTTTGGTTGGTTGTATTCATGGTACAATCACATTTGATTCTAAAGAAATTTGGGATCAAACAGGAAGTGTTGCAGGGTGACCCATAGGTAAGTAGTATTCACTGACACATTATCAATTGGTATCAGTCCTTCTACAACTATGTGCTCTATCAAACAACATCAGATTTGCATACTCAATTGGTGTCAGTTAATAGTTAAGAACCCCATCTCAATTGCTGTGACTTGAGAAGATATAACAATTGGTGACAAGATAACAAGTGGTATCAAAGGAGGAGTTGCATCCAATGAAGAAAAAGGGGGAGAAAGTATTATGTCAGTGACTGGTACATACAAACAGAAATAATATCCTAACAGTGCCCTTTGCTATTGTTGTCAAAGGGGGAGAAGGATTCTGTAGTATACCACATACTACATGTGTGTGAATCAATGGATCATAGTAAGGGGGAGAAATACTATGTAGTATGCCAGATACAACATGTGTTGACATCAATGCCAAAGGGGGAGATTGTTGGCATTGTTCTGTCATTGATGTCATTTGGTATGGGATGATTATCGGTAGAAGAGATGGTTGTGCAACACTTCTATGGAGGAGTATACGATGTGATATCTTTGATATCACCTTGTGTTGCAGAACACTGGTACGGTAAGAAAGAGTGATCACTGGTGACACTGGTACACAAGTTAGTGCCTAACTTGTGTAGATGGAATGGGAAGGTTACAAATACCGGTACAGTGTATCCCCAACAAGGAGAGTATGTCAACTGGAAAATGGAGTGTTGACAATGAGTAGGTTGCTTGGATGGTGTTTGTGATGAAGAGGCAGAATGTTACCTAAATCACACCAACATCAAAAGAGAAGAATGAACAGGTCACCACTATGCTATGAGGTTGATAGACAAAAGGACTCCCACCTGATGAAGTTGTAGTCACCATATGGAGAGATGACTGATAGTGAATGTACCCACACCGAACCACATGTGCCTGTTTGAAGAAATGCTACACAAATAGGGAAGTCACATGAGTACATTGCAAGAAGTAGATGACCAGGTGTCAGACCACCGGTGAAGGAATGATGAGTTTGTCATCTAGACAAACTAGATGAGTTGAAATTTAGTCTAATGATGAAGAAGTAAAAGTGGTATAGAAGAAGAGGGAAGGGTTTGTCACTTTGACAAACTGACTGAGATATGGTTCAAGCTGATCAAGGAGAAAGCATAGCTGAGCATATGCAGATGTCTTCCCACCTTGTGGGAATAAGCATGCTATAGATACACATGTCTGGTGACAAGTCAAGGTGTTCCATTAGCAATTCAACAAGTGCGGACATGATGAGGTAATTGGTACAGTGTGTGATATCGACAGGGTTAGTAAACTGACAAGAAAGAGGAACTAGTAGAGTGTTTTGGTAGGTGATGCTATTTGGAGTGATTTAAAGTGCCAAGTCAATAGCTGGTTGATGTGGATGCCACATGGGGTCAAGGTGGAAAGCTCACAGAGGTTGGTGAAGTGTCGTATGGAGTTAGGTATCTCAACAGGTGTACATTGAATATGGATCCCATGATTTGTGAGTCAGATCAGAAGTGTGTGGCTTGAGGAAGAATGAACAACAAAGAAGAATCATGGAGTAGTTGGTGCCTGGATCGAAGCAAGAAGATGAGATTGTAAGATGACCTTGAGAAGGAAACAACAGAGGCATTAATGGTGGTTTGACAGATGTAGGTCAAGGAAGAGGATTGTGTTTCCTATATTTGGAAAACGTGTATTGGAAGGCGCAACAATGGTGGAGATGAAAAATTGGTTGCCAAGGAGATCAGATCGAACAAGATCTGATTGGATTTGGTTTGTCTCAAGGATGGTGAGGAAACCCTAACTACCTGGATTTTGAATTATTCTTTGGAGGGAAAACCTAGCTATAAGTATGAAGGCCAAAAAGATTGTTGCTCCTGAATAGAAAAATATTGTGCTACTATGAAGTGTGATACTTATACATGTAAGAGAAAAATAAGCCAAGTTCTTAATGAGCATCTAAGAAGTGAGTGATCATGAGGGAGAACCTGGTTGAAGTGTTCAACCAATAGGAAAGAAGAACTAGTAGTGTTCATACCAGTAGAGCAGAAGTGAAGGAGGCTGCAGAGAAGGTAGACAAAGAACTCAAAAAGTGGTATACCGGTAAAGAGTAGAGAGTAAGGTGGAGATGTAGCAGAGAAGAAGAAGAGGAGAAGTGTACCAGTAGAGTTTACCGATAGTTAAGCAACATAAGAGTGAATTGGTGTAATAGAGAAGGTATCTCACCGACAGAGTAAGATATATGAAATGGTTGGAAGATTCACTTGTAACAAGATAACTACTTATGTATTTGATGTTTATATTGTGAACACTGAGTTGTAGCTCGGTGCAAGGGTTGTAGTTCCTTTGGGTTGTAGCCCATAAATCAGGTAGGAGTTGTAGCTCCTTGGGTTGGTGCCCTAAAAATAGGGGCTATAGCTCCTTGGACTGGTTCCCTAAAGTCGGGGGTTATAGCTTCTTGGGTTGGTGCCCTAAAGTCAGGGGTTTGTGCTCTTTGGGTTGGTGCCCTAAACTTTGTAAGAGAGTTTTCATTGTGAGGCTGGATTGGAACAGTAGACTCCAACAACATTGCTCACTAAGATTTTTCCCATCTTGGGTTTTCCTCATATATGCTTGTGTTATGTGATGTCTCCTTGTGAGTGTTTGCATTTGAGTTAGTCTCCTCACTAACGGGTAAGTTTGTTCATAGTTATATCTAATAACCGGTATGCTCACATAGGATTGCTAAAGGGAAAAGTTTTGAGAAGCACTGATTCACCCCCTCCCCCTCTCAGTGGTGCATTGTGTCTAACACTGATTTATGACACTTAAAACAAAGAGGTTTATAATATTTCTTACCAGTAGGTTTCTGATTCTTAGCTACAGATTTAGCTTCATGCAAGTTTTTCTTGGTACCAAAAGGTTCACCTTTCTCAAATGTATAGTAGCTTAGTCTGGTTGTGTCTCCATTCATCCTTTGAGACTAGATCTTCTCATCAAGCATTGAAGAACTCTTATTGAATTTTGCAAGCTTCTCCTTGGTCTCATCAAGTTCCTTGACAAGGTCTTCATTCCTTTTCATGAGAGTCTCTCTAAGAGATATAGCCATGTCTAGATTTTCTTGTATGCCTTCTTTTTATTCCTTTTCCTCATGCCAATGCTAATATAAGGTATCATTTTCTTGTTTAATCTTTAAGATTTCATGCTCTTTATCTCTGATCTGATCTTCATCTTTTCTTCTAGCCTCTAGCTCCTGACTCATCTAGATTGTTAATGCTTCAAGTTCTCTTCTAAGGTCAACCTTTTTACCATTCAACTTCTCCACTTCTTCAACTAGTGCATCAATATTTTCTTCATCTGATGAGGAAATTTTAGAGACTTCTAACAATTTTTTAGCAAGTTAATTCCTCTTAGCAAATGAGAACCCAAATTTCTCTCTCAATGTTTCTATCTCTTCCTTGGTTTCAGCAAGCTCTCTAGCCATCTGTCTATAGATTATTCCTTCCACCATAAATTCCTTATGTCGTGCTCAAACTTTTGGGCAAAAAAAAATGGAACAACAATTTTTTTTTTTGAACACATAAACTCATAACATATCCTACATTATAATAAATTCAATAGAGTTTTGTCTTAACTAGGATGCAAGTAAAATTGTTTTCTAAGGTTGGATTAATTAACCAACTCCAACAAGCGACTTTATTTAGTGGAGATTAATTAATGTTGCAAATTAGTTAGTTAGTTCAATTATCTTAATTAAGTTGTCGCTAATTAAAAACGAGGAATAATTAGTTATCTCGAATGCATTTAAATCATTCCTGACCAATAATGATAATGCTATTTAAAATTTAATTAATTGATACACATGCAAATTTATTATTTAAATCTAATCGATAAGGGTTCGAAATTCTATAATGACATTTGCCAACTAAATCCGATATTTAGCTAAAGTTAGTTTTAATTTCCCTAAACCTTTAAATTTGACGATATAATTAATCTGGCCAATATTGGCCTCAAGGGCTAAGAATTCCAAAAAAAACTTAATAATTTTCAATTATAATTTTTTTTTTCCAATTTTTACTTTAATGACCATATACAATCGAAATATATTAAATAACTGTAAAATATCCTTGGCCAAATAATTTAAATAACCATGCGATAAATGAAAATAACATTAATCCTCCACTTTAATTTAAAAAAAAAAAAAAGACTATATTAAAATTCAATTCTCTTAATAAAAAGGGCCAACTATGTCCAAGAAATATTATAATTCAATTATTAAATAACCTTAAATATTAGTTATAATTTAAAAGTTTAATTCAAATTCTACCCCCAAAATTTATAGGCAAACCCTAAAAAAAATATATAATAAGGGCTAAAATGCTCTTATTATTAAAATGCTAGCCCTAACCAAAGATTGGGTTAGGGTTACATTTTCCCCCTTTTTATTAAAAGCCCTTCTTTTATTTTTTTATTTACCTATACCCTAACCCGAAATGGGTTAGGGTTTATTATGTTGTTTTTTTAATTTCTTATTATTTTGTGGTGTGTGTGTGTTTGAGTGTGCAAGTACAGGGATGGGCTAGGGCACGACAACCATGGAGAGGCAGAGGGTTTGAAGAGGGAGGGGGGCATACACGGGGATACCATTGTGGAAGCCCACAGTGGCGGCCCATGCCGCTCACTATGGGTTCCCACAGTGGTGGCCCCCCCGACACTACCCATTGCGGACGCTCGCAGTGGTGGCACTGTTGCCGCCCACTGCGGACTCCCGCAGTGGTGGCGCCGATGCCACCCAACTATGGTTGCTCGCAGCGGTGATCAAGGCCTGCGGCGCTATGGGGAGGGGTAAGGGTTTCAACCCTCCCCAATTTTTTTTAAAATTTTCTTTTTTGTTATTAATTTTTTTTTGTTTTTATATATATGACATATATATTTATATATATTTATATGTGTATATATATAGATATATTTATATATAAATATATATATGTATATAAAATCGGTTCTAAACATATTTTGATGTTTTCATGTGTGTACATTTTTAAATGCATATATATATATATATATATATATATATATATATATATATATATATATATATATATATATATATATATAAAGTTTTACTTTAGGGTTAGTAAGCTCCTTTTTTTTTTTGAATAAATTAACACATAAGCATGCAATCCTTTTTCTTTTAAACAACAATACATATATCTATGTTATATTTTTTTTGTTTAACAGCTTGCAGGAATGGATGAAATAATGGCAACATTTCAACGATTTTAGATTTCATTTCCTAGGTATGATTTATTTTAGTATACAACATTAGGAGTTTATGACAATATCTAAAATACACAGCAATATATATCCTTTTGATAGCAAGCTAGAGATTACATTAAGGTTGTAATATTATTTCCTTTGTGTATGGGTTAATTTTCTATAATGTAAACACAAAAAATGAATAAATGGCAGAATTTAACAACATTTAAACTTTGCAAGTAAATACTTAAAACACATTGCATTTCTTTTTTTTCTTTCCTTTTCTAATAATAGATATTTAAGCTAACCATTTCCTTTTCAAAATAATTTGACATAATTAACTGTATGAAAGAGATAAATTTACACTTGCCTACTTTATCTTTTCTACTTTTTTTTTTCTTTGCAAAAATTGCAGAAATTAATACAGACAGAAATGAATAAAAATGAACAACAACATAACTTATTTCAGAACTTAAAAAAAAATGTTGTTCTTATAAAAAAAGTGTGACTCAAGTTGTCAATTCCTATAAATGGGGAAAAATACCCACATAGTCTCTCATTTCTAATAGATGAGGACTTAAATTAAAAAATACATTTCTTAATACAGGATTGAACAACATTGAGTTCCTTATTTACATTTCTGCAATAAAACTTAGTATTACATTTTCTATTTCCTTTTCTACAACTGAATAAAATCTGAACCAAATAGAATCTGCAACTCCTAGCTTACTTTCCTTTTTCCAAGCAACCTACATGCAATCATAAGGCTATGACCATGGGGTGCTCACCTCCCAGCCTAGGCTTACTAGAAGCCACCTCCGAGCTTGGAGAACCAAGTCCTAGACAGGTTACACTTAGGCAAACACAAACAAACAAGGGGAAAATATACACAACAGACACATTCCCTTCCCAACCTGAAACTTCATCACAAAATGTGATGTTTTACTAGGGTGGAAGTGGACCAAGTACCCTAGAGGAGATCTGCTAGATAGAAAATCATAACAAACTCATGGCATCCATGAAAACACAACCAAAACTCATTCTTAACCCCTACATCCTTATGACCTCCAAAAAGGTAAACATGCCATATTTGCTCCCCTTATGACCCCCAAGTGAAATAACACAAAAATGCAGCAAGGGTCACATGGACAGACCCTTGAGATCACTCTCATAATGAGAGCCTCTCACTCTAAGGTTGTCAAACTCCTTCCACCCCCGAGGACCAATCTGCCCTCCCAAGGAAAGATGGTCTTGGACACTCCCCAAAACACAAAAATGCATAAAATAGAAAATAAGAAAGAAATCACATAAAACTTTCACAAGTACAACACATATAAAATTCAACATTTTCCATTCAAGCATTCTACAACAGATTCTCATATACACAAGTAAGAAAAGAAGACACCCACCTTGATTCTGCCAAGGGTATTCTAGGGGAAAGCTTGATGAAGAGCAGCCCAATCCTTAAATCTTTTCTGCAACCCTTAGCCAAATTTTCTATCCCAAATTGGTTTTCCTCCAAAAATTCTCAAAAATCTCCAAGGATGGAGAGTGGGTGATTAGCTCACTAAGCTTCCATTCCTAGCCTAAGAAGGCTTCTCTCACTCCTTCCAACCTTTTGGATAGAGTGAGGGACTCCCATTGGTTGGTCTTCCTTAGGTCTTACACACTCCCTAACCAAGGCACCTAGAGAAGGGGAATGAAATGGGGAAGAGGGATTACACCTATCAGGAAGGTTATCCTACCAAGGATGGCACTCCTATAGATGGAATTCGTCCATCTTGGGAAAACCACTTTTTTGGGTGGTTAAACAAGCCCCAAGGGAAAGACACATGGCCAATTTTGGCCTTCACCCATAGGTACTCCATGAGGCCTAATCAAAATGCTCTAAAATTGACTCTAGGAGTTGATTTAACCCTTAGAAAGTCCACCTAAAGTTAACCTACGGGTCAACTCTAAGTTGACCCTCCTTGTGGCTCACTAACCTAGATTTCGTGGTTCCTTCAAGGATAATTAAGAGATATAACAATTAACAAAAAATAAAACTCTCCAAAAAGGTGACATGACAAATTGCCAACACAACATGCAACATAGGTGTCAAGTGACACTACAAAATAATTCCACATCACAAATACACACATGGAAATTGTCCCTTAAATGATTTAAATAATTCAATAAATACAATTTACACTCATGAAACGTTTTACATTTATGAATAAAATACAATACATACAGGGTGTTGTCTCTCCAAATAGACAACCTCTATTTTTACGAACGCACATAGGCCTAGGTTTGATTCTCCATAATATTTCCATGGTCACATGGATAATTTTTCCTACGCATCTCAATTTAAACATTAGTAATTTCCAATAGCCTCATATAATATAAAACACATAATTAGAATACAATACAATCATTCTGCACAGAATTGACATTACACAATATGATTGTCACATATCAAAGCAATTCACGTAAGCAATTCATCATAATCCTCATATTGACCTATTTACAAGATATGCAAACATATTTCTAGCATCATAATCAAATCCTGCAAATCAGATAATGACATACATTGTCTCAATGTTACCCTATTCTAGGATCATATAAAATTCTATATCCACAAAGCATAGAAATGAAGCATCAATATATATCAATGTTTCCAAATTCGTGGGACCATATAAAGTTCTATATCCATAATATATCAAAATAAAGCATCCATAATAGTTCCAACATGAAAATAACTGAAAAGATAGGATGGGTCAGGGTAGGGCCTCACACCTTAGAAATAGAGATCCCTTACAAGAAGTTAAGCCTTAAGGAAGTTAGGATCTAATACCAATTGATGAACTTATAAGGCACCGAGAGGGGGGGGTGGGGGAGATGAATTAGTGCAAATAAAAATAACACAAATCTGATTATGGACCTTAACAACTTGAAACTCAATTAGCAAATGAGAAACACAATCACATATGAAATAAACCAATAGAATAATGGCCACATAACACAAGATATTTATACGTGGAAAAACCAAATGGGAAAAACCCCGGTGGGAGTTAGTGATGCGGAGCAACATGAAAAACCCTTCAAGAACCCCAAATCAACATGGAGTTTCAATCTCAACACAACATCTTCACTTGTATTAGAGGCATAATCTGATCATAATCATTATTCTACAGTCCAAAACAATATTAATATCAACCAACCAATACAATATCAAATCCATCATATCATTTTACAACCCTTTGAACATTAATCAAGACCAAAACAATGCATTATGCTGTCCCGGTTAATGACAGTTTGATATACCCGTACTTAGTTATTAATAACTTTAAAACCTAAGCATATTTAGAAGATCTCTTCGGTGAGACTGTAGAAAACTAGGTTTCTAAAACCATATCCAAAATTGAGAACGATCCAATGGTGTAATAAAAAGTTATCATCTCTGCACCGAGACCAATTTTGACTGTCATAAATCTGGAAAATGTATGCTTGCTGCCTGCTAGGGCATCATATTTCACAACAAATACTTAACCAAAATAAAAAAATACCATACTCAAATGAAATAAATCTGATTCTACTTTCATAATATTCAAGTCATTGATTTTTCCAATGGTGAAATCACAAGATAAGTACAAACCCTTTCCAGCAACTCCATTTAAGACAGTTTAAAACCAGTTTTCACCAAAATCTTCATAACTTCCACAAATATAAAAAAAAATGCCTCAAACCAAAGGGAAAAGAAAGATTATTCACATATATTTCCAATAAGTCTATTTATAGGTCTTAATAATATCATATGAGTTCATACCATATGCTACAATGTGACTATTCTCAAGAAGTATCAAATCTGCAATTAACAACTTTCACCAAAACTTCCATATCTTCTTCATTTATAAACATAATAACTCAAAATAAAAAGTAAAAGAAAGGTAATTGACATATCTAACTATAAATTATATCTATAAAAAGTTTTCCATGCCATGCATGGTCGTACAAGACCTGGAACCAACACAAAAACTGGAAAGCCAACCAAAATAATAATAGTAGAATGCACCAAAATGTATTCAAAATGTTCTCCTTTCTTCTCTATTCTTCCAATAATGATTTGGTTCTACCAATACAACATATTTATAGACTCTTTGATAGTTATAAACCATCCAACTACCTTTATGACCCTTCATCTTCCCTTTTACAACTTTATGTGCAATTTTTGCACTTTTACATTTTTGCAAATGTTGCACTTTTGCAATTTTCTTGCAACTTTGACACTTTTTCCTAATGACTCTCCAAATTGTAAAAACCTGATAAACATGTAAAAATAATCTATTTAATACCTTTTACATACTTGATAGCCTTCTCATGGCCTTTTATACAATTTTGACCATCTTGACCTATAAGGGCCTATATGGACAACTAGGACATAATCAGGACTTGCTTACATTTTTAGGCTTCCAAGTCTTACAAATCATTCCAAATGGATTCAAATAAATTATAAATGACCTTCAAATATAAATTATATTTCAAATGATGAATTTGACCATATATTTTCCTTATGCCATGGGTGCTCCTGCACCAGCTAGTACCCACAAGATAACTATCTGCAGGATAGAAATCCTAACCAGTTAAGGTCTTACAATGATATTTCCCTGTTAGGAGCAGACCCAGTTAAGAGTCACTCGGTTAGGGGATTTAGCTATCATCCCTATGAGGAGCTTAATGATATGTTAGGATCAACCTCATGTGAGAATTTACCAACCTTTTTGAGAGGTGCCTTGTTAGGGGACTTAAAGATCTAAGGCCTGTTAGGACGTCCCCGGTTAAGGGATTTAACTGTTGTTATTGCTAGGATAACAATAGTGAGAATATCTTCCTCTAACACCTTTTGTGTCTGATAAGATCCACTTTAGAACATTACAACATCACATGCACATCATCTCAAAACTTCTCTGATCACCGCACTATCAAAGATACAACATTCGCTAATGATTTCTCACACATTCAACTCATACTTATCCGCAACTTCATACCTCAACACACCTTTTAAAAACATCATTAGGTTGGCTAGAACCTTGGAACAACTCCCTAGGTTCAATGAATCTAGTCAATATTGTAATACACTCTTTTCGTAAGTCATGCACTAGCTTAACACATCAAATTCTATGCCGGTTTACCAATCTTAGTGATTAACATCACTACCGGTTACGTTTCTAACAACTTATCTTTTTTGCGAATCAAAATTATTTCACCTAATTAAATTTTCTCGTGTGATCATGAACATATCTTCATTTGATAGTCTTCAATGCTTCTACAAAACCACATCACTTCATTCTTCATGAATTTCACGTACCGGTTGTTAGAATATAACTCAGTCGACCTTTTACCAGTTGAAGTCCTAATCACTGGTTCTGATGAAACTATCTTTGCTTACTGGTTAAGTCTTACCGGTTGCAATATAGGATTTAGATGACTTAAGACACATAGTTTCCATCAACGACAATAAACAAAATATTCATCATACAACATTCTAATCTTTTACATGTATTGATTGCATCAAGCAAAAAAACATTACCGATTGATTAAATGATCAAATGCCAACAGTACTTACCATTTTGTTGTCTTCCATTTATAATTTCTTCAACATATCTCTTGCATACTTAGTTTGAGAGATAAATATTCCCTTATCATGTTGTGAAATCTGCAAACAAAGAAAATATGTGAGCTCTCCAAGAATTGACATCTGAAACTTTGACTGCATTTGATTGGCAAAGTCTTTACACAAGACATCCTTGTTGCCTCAAAAAATTATGTCATCTACATATACAACCACAATGGTCATGTTGTCTCCATCTAATTTAATGTACAGATTGTTGTCTACACTACCTTTTCTGAACCCTTTCTCCTTTAGGTACTTATCTAACCTTGAATACCATGCTCTTGGAGCCTACTTCAAACCATACAAAGCCTTCTTTAACTAGTAGACAAAAGTCTCATCATCATGTAGGAGGAAAGCTTTCGATTGTTCCATGTATACTTCTTCTTCCAAATTACCATTTAAGAAAGAAGATTTTACATCCATTTGATAGACCTTGTATCCTTTGTAGAAAGAAAATGCTAGAAATATTCTAATGGCTTCAAGTCTAGCAACTGGTCTAATGAGTTGAGATATTAGCTCCTTTTGTTCCTAGAACTCATAAGTTTTTGTCATGTTTTAACTTGTATAATGGGATGGTAATGATGTATTAGAGTCTGACTATATGCATTTCAGATGTTAACTGAACCCATTAAATCATTTTTTGTCTTTTCCAATTATTCCTACAGCCGTGTGATTTGTTCCTGTTGCCATATAGATTGTCATAGGCGATATCATGTGTGAAATGAATAAGTGTTATGATTAATTAAAATAGATATGTATATTCTTGTATGTTCTCTCTTTTTAATTGCAGGTGTAAATGAGATGTTGTGGAGAAGGTTGCCTATCACATCGAGAAGGTAGTTTGAGTTATTCAAGGGGTGACTAAAAGTTGAAATCAACGAAGATGAGAATGGGTGTGAGGAACGATAAAGGAGTAGCAGGGTGCACAAGACTCATTTATGTATGAATTTAGTGAGCATCAATCTTGTAATATCACCATGCTATATTCTTGGTTGTGATTTGGTGTAGATCCACATTTTTAGTGGCTTAACTCTGATTGTTATCCTTCATGAATGTTATCCGCCTCTTCTCATCGACGTGATCTTAATTGTAGGAAGTTGTTGTAATTTTATTTTAAATAAGTGTCTCTATTTCTTCTCTGAGCTTAGAAAAAAGAGAGGGACAAAGAACAAAAGATTTAGAAATAAAGTTGCAGAGTGTTTTAGTTCTCTTTCATTCTGAATGATGTATCTACTTTTGAAAAATAGTGAAAAAAGTTATGTTATTCTGAGCACTTAGAGTTATTTTGGAAGTTTGGATACACTCATCCAAGGGGGCCCACTTGGTGAGTGATCCAGTGCCTTTGTTAAATTTAGTTTTTCTTTTCTACCACAATAGACATCCTAGCATTAACTGTTCCTGCAGCCACTGGAAACAGATCCATTGACTGATCCTGCAGCCAAAGCAAACAAAGTAATTCTTATTTGTTAGCTCTGGGCTTAGTTAACATTTATTTAAGTGAGTTTTATGTTAATGTAGAGTTTTCCTGTAGCCATTCAGTTGTTTTAATTCTTGTTTTCTTGTCCCATATAGATTTTAGTTGATGCAGTAATGCAGGATAGCTATCGTAGGAACTTAGTGCATATATAATGCAGACCCATTTCAAGTAATACGTCCCTAGGTTGACAATCAAATGAAATTCATTTATGGAGATAGTAACTTCACAGAGTGAATGTCCAAACTTTGGGTTGAGACTTTAACTATAATTATTATTCCTATTGTTGGAGCAAACATTTTTGGCGTAGTTGCCGGGGATGGTGTCAAAATAAGAACATGTTATGGTTATTGTCTTTTTAGTTTTTAGTTTAGCTATTTTTGATAGCCTAGTTTGTCTAAAGTAATTCTTATGAATCTGCATGCATAGAAGAATAAGAGATGCTCAAGGTAGATTCCTTCCCAATCACCCTAATCATGCAAGACTTAATGCACATAATCCCCCAGATGTAAATCCTTTTGCTGGACTATATCAAATCCCAGAAACTTTGAACCCTCCTGAATTTGAACTTCTTAAGAACAATCTCCATTTTCTCTTTGGACCTCTTGAAGAGGAACTTCATTTAGCATATTCTCCCTAAATTCCAATGCAAGGAAATCCACCCCCTAGTGGGAATAACCCACCTTCACCTATGGCACAAATATTTGTGTTCCCTATTTCTGATCAATATGTAATGTTAATCTCATGAACATTCCAGCTTCTTCCCTCCTTAAATTCTATGGAATAGTGACAGAAGACCCAAACACATTCCTCTTTGAGTTTGATGTCCTCTGTAGGATTTTTGATTATACCACAGATGCCCATAGACTCAAAATATTCCCTGCCACTTTGAACGAATCAACTTTGAGATGGTTTATGAGTCTAGGGAGTAGCACAATCACTACATGGGATGGGATGAAATTATTGTTTCTCATAAAATACAAGGATTATTGTAGAGGCATTGAACGCCATGGGGATGATAGTTTTAGAATGACACAGAAAGAGATGAGAGTGTTGAAGATTATCTGGAGAGATTTCTATTCAGTGTCAAAAAGTCCAAGCATAGAACTCTAAATGAAGAGTCTCTCAAGATAATATTTTTGAGAGGAATCAGTGATGAATGAACGAATGCTTTGGATCTTATGGGAGGAGGTGACATAACACAATGAACATGGAATGACATTGGACAAATTTTTTAGAAGTATTCCAGATCTACTTCTAAGAAGAGTAGGTGTTTCAAGCCAGGAGTTTCTTCATCAACATCTGGTAATGGAGTTTCTAGAATGGAACTTAGCCATTTGTTGAAGGATTTTAAGGAGGATATCATAAAAAATATGGCTACTCAACTGGATACACTTTCAACTAAGAAGAAGCATGAGGAACTTGATGCAGTTCTTTCTGAATTTTGTTTCCATTGTAGATAGAGGAAAATAGACCGCAGATGTAAAATGGTTGCAAATCTTAAAGTTCCTGATTTCAAGACAATACAAGGTGATGATGAACAAGTTTTCTATGTTTCTCAAAAATGCCAAATTTTCCAAGACAAGGTATGCCTCTCGATCCACTCTCTTTTTCTGGTCATAGTGGAAATTCCTATGCACCAAATAATCAATGGCAATCTCCATATGCTCAAAATTTTGGTAGTTATCCAAATTGGTATGGTCCTCAAGGCCAAGGGCAACCTTTTGCCAATCAAACTCCATAGTGGCAGCAACCACAAGGAAATTGGTCTCCACCTCAGGGACCATGGCAACAATTTCAAGGAAATTGGCAACCTGCTCCTTAATGGAGGGGGGGTCAGCCATGGACTAATCAGTTGTCTGGATATCGACAACCTATGTAGTAGCCAAAACCACCTACAATAATGTCTCCTCCTACAGCCACTATTATCCCATCTAAACCTACACAGTTGCCCACCCAGCCAATGTCGAATCCTAATAGCAAATCTCAGCAACAACAACAAGTTTATTCAACTGATCCTAATCAATACCCAACCTATTCTCTATCTATAAGTGATATACACCTCAGATCTGGGACAAATTTTCCTAACCCGTCCCCACCAGTTATAACTGAGATACCACAAGAACAAGAAATCTCTAGTCCAACAATCCCAATGCCTCAAAATCAGCAAATACCTCCATTTCCTAAGAGGTTACAAGAAAAAGAGATTCTTCCAGAGCATGAACAAAGTTTTGATATTATAGATCAGCTGAAACACGTGTGTTGAAATTCCATTTTTACAAGCTATTAAGGATGTCCCTATGTATATTAAGGCACTTAAGGAAGCATGTTTAAAGAAGCCTGGTAGAAAGAAAAAAGATCCACAAACAGTGCATGTAATGGGTCAATTGGCTGATATCATGTTAGGAAAAGTTTCAATTCCTAAGTATGCTGATCCGAGTAGCCCTGTTTTGAATATAGTCATCAATGGCACTCAAATAAAGAACCCTTTGATAGATTTGGGAGCAACCATTAATGTCATGACTAGGGATATTATGCATGTTGGCATTCTACACTCTTATGAGAATAGTTGATCTTGTCATTGATGGAAACCATCTGGCAACCTTCTAACATTCATCTAGTAAGCCACTGATAGTTACTGACATCGGCAATAGACTTCTACATGCACCGATAGGCACTTCACTGGCAGTGGCAACAATGCATGCCAACACTCCAGCTGACAAGGAATAAACTTTTGTTTATTATATTTAAATGTAATTATCTTTTGTAAAGCCTACATGGTACATTGTAATAGACTCATATATGTATGAGATCTTGTAAATTAGTTTGTAATGAGCGAATGTGAGAGAGAGCAGGAAAATAAGTAAAAGGAAGGATGTTATATGCAAATGCATAAGGCAAATTTTGTATAAGGTTTTGGTTATAGAATGAGCTTAAACCGGTACTGAACCTACAATAGTTGATGTTGATTTGAGGTAGTACATTGTATTGGATTTCAGAATCCACTTTTGTAGTCAGTGTGACTCTTATTGTGCAATGAGCTCTAGGCACTTGGCCTCCCTGCATGTGCAGGCCCCTCATTGTAAGTAATATTTATTCATTGGCCAGTGAGTGAATATTGTGGGTCAAAATCCCACCGAGGTTTTTCCCACACCGGGTTTCCTCATTTAATATCTTGTGTTATGGTGTGTTCTCTATGCTTTCTCTGTTATTCTTATTTGTTGCATTAATTCTTATTTACTGGTACATTGTTTGGGATGCAAAGTTCTTAATAAGTTTAAATATTCTACTAATCGGTTAGATATTGATTCACCCCCCCTCTTAGTATCTTTGGGACTGTCATTAATCCTAACAATTGGTATCAGAGCTTGGTTCTCTATTTTCAAAAGCCTAATAGCTTGAGGAAGATTCTGACACCGATACAGTTGGAGAACTTAAGAAAACAACTGGAAGGAGCTCTTGTAGATTATGATGCAAAGACGTTGAAGAATACCAAACTTGAAGATGATTTGAGGACTACACAAGAATTCATTCAAGGACTTCAGGATAATCTTACTTTAGCTCAAAATAAAAGAAAAGAACTTCATGAGAAGATGCAGAATAATGATGATGAAAAGGAAACTCTTAATGAACTTGTGAACAAATTGAGATTAGAGAACTATAAAATGAAGAATGAAATGCAAGATATGACTATGAGGTTTTGTAAAGACATTGAAGATAGGAAGAAGAGTGAAGAAGACTTGACTAGGAGACTTAATGATGCTGGAAATGAAAATCTAAGACTCAGTCATGAAAATAATATGCTAAAGACAGATCTAATTCACATGCAACATGATATAAGTGAGCTTGTGAGACAAAAGGGAATTCTAGAAAATGAGTTGGCTACATTAAATCAACACAAAGAGAAATTCAAGAATAGTTTAGAGGAACTTGATGATATGTTGAAAAATCAGAAACCAAATGAAGATGCTGATGGACTTGGATTTAAAGTTGGAGAATGTTCCGGTACTGCAAACAATCATGATCACAACAAACCGGTAAGACAACCTAGTGCTTATAAATTTAATCAGAAATTCTTTAACCGTAATAAGTATGGTCATAGAGAAAATCAGTGTAGATCTAGAAATAATCAGAACATTAATGCACCCATAGGTCAATGTTCCAAATGCAACAAAGTTGGTCATAATTCAGGAAACTACAGAATGAATGTGAAATGTTATGTTTGTAGAATATTTGAGCACTTATCTAATCAATGCAGAACACAAACCGACATAGGATATGGAAAGGCTATTCAGAAGAATAATGTGACATATTATGCTTGTAACAAAATTGGACATATTGCAAAATTTTGTAAAAGCAAGACTTCACCGACGAATAATAAAGGATCTAGTTTGAAAGGAAAAGAAAAGGTAGATGAGGTAAAGCAAGAATTTTTAAAACAATGGATTAGAAAGAGAGATCAGAATGTTGATGAAACTATCTCTCCATCGGTAGAACAAAGTAACCCTCCAACGGCAGGAGATTCTTCATCCAACTGAGAAGTAACCCTTTGGGGGTATTGCAAAAAGTTGAAAATTATGCAGAGTACCCTTGGTCGATGGTGAGAAGATAGATTTCTTCTTTACCAACAGACGTGTTAAGTTTTCACTTAACCACCGAGCATTTAATGTGGTTGTTAAGAGAAAAGTCATTATAAATCATCGGATTTCCCTCATTTTTTATTCACCAAGCATTCAAATTAGTAGAGAGTGTGAAAACTAAGCGAAGACATTCAAGCAAAGTCATGAAGTGATTTATTTCAAGCATTAGATATTGTTAGGCAGCTAAAGGTATTTTTCAATGACTTCTTCTTCCACTCCTGCATTTATTGCAAACCCTACTATTGTGGAAAATGTAAAACGCCCTAGGTCCATATTTAAAATAATTCCTAAAGTATCTAAGGAAGATGATTCCATAGGGGCATTTTCAAAAATTCCTAAAGGTCTAGCATTTGTTGAAGACCCTAGGATATATATATTGTAACATTGAAGAATTAGGTTATGAGGAACTGTTGAAAATGTTTAGAATGATAATTTGTGATGAAAATGGCACTATTAAAATTAAGTACAAGATTGTAGAAACTCTAGGTTTTGTTGAGATATTGAATATCCCTGAATTTCTGGAAGAAGTAGTGAGAATTAGGGCACATGGAGAATTTCTATGGTTAGATTCTGTCTACAAAATAACCCAACAAGCAATTAGGGCAGTAATTGGTTTACCCTCGACCGACAACAGACCTGACAAAACAAAGAAAGTTCCTAACAACAAAGTGATGACCCTAACTGAAGCAACATCAGATAGTAGATCACTAAGAGTGAATGATATCAAAGACATCAATGTGAGATTCATAAGAATGTTGTTCGGTTACAAGACTACACATGCAAATAGGCTTAATTCAGTTTCTAGTCTTTGCATTAATAGTGCTTATGAAATGGTTAACAACAATGCAATGATAGATATGTGTGAATGGCTAAAAGATGAACTCATTGAAAATTTGAAAAAGATTAAAGGAGATAAGAAAGGGACATTTCTCTTTGGTAATCTTTTAGTATGCCTAATGTTGTATTTCACTAAGGAAATCCATGGTACAGGACCGAAAGACTTTGGATATGACACACTGGTAGGAAAACAATTACTGGAAGGTTTTACCGGTATGGGAACTACAAAAGATAGCAAGATAACTAAATACTTTAAAGCTTTTCAAGCTAAAATAAAAACTAGAGAAAGACTACCGTAGAGTGTAGTGGACAAATATAACAAAGAAATTTGTTTTGACATCAAGAAGGATGAGACATGGATGGAAGATATACTTCCTTGAACTATCTGGGTAATTGAAATGGGTTATGAGGTAGATCTAAACATTATTAAGACTTATGCAAAATCTTTGTTAGATGCACCAACAAAACCAACAAAACAAGTTTTTGGTAGTGCTAAAACTATTGAAAAGGGTGTAAAAACAATGAAGCAAAGAAAGAAAAGAGAAAAGTACATTAGGGATGCTTCGAAGAAAGTAAAGGAAATAAAAGAAACTGTTATGACCTTTACTGGGATAACGACTAGTTAGCTTGAAGGACTGCAACCGGAGGCACACATTTCATCGATTGGCACATCTTCTAGAATCGACAGTGACAAGGCAGAAAAGTTTAAAAGAGTAGAAAGGAGGAAGAGAAAACCTTTAGCGGTACCCTCTCCTTCACCCAAAAGAACAAGGACCTTGAGGAATAAACAACAGGTAGTAAGAGAACTGGCCAAGAAACTAACTCCCAAGAAGAAACAGAAACCGGTCATACCTTCATTAGATGATTTGTTAAATGACATAAATGATGATGGAAATTTGGCTAATGTGAGTAAATTGTACAATTCATTTAATGATTCTGACAAGGAAAGTATTGAGAACTGTATTACCTTACACTTGGACATATATGAGAAAGTCTTAATTGAAGTTGTGGATGACTTGCCTAATGAACTGTATAGAAGATTAGATGCAAAAAGGATTGCATTGATGGAATTAGATAAGAAACTAAAATTTGAAAATATTCTAGCTATACATCCAGTAAACTCAAAAGAGGAAATTGATGATCTAATTTGTGAGGCTAATAGATCCATTTTTGCTAGTGGTCATCGACAAGTAAGTTTGATGGCAAGTAGAGTAAATGAGATTGCAGAGGAGACTACTGATAAATGGGATATATTTTTTGTGGAAAAAGAAAAACAAGAGGAATTGAACTGGCCAAAGAAATCATTCAAAGTGTATCAGAAGGATAAGGATAAGGGAAAAGGTAAAGTTGGTGGTATTCCAAACATCAAGATCACTGACAATTTACCACCACCTTTGGATACTGCACCGGTACATACTGATGATGCACCGGTTACTGATAGTGAAGGTATCACACATGATGACACTAATCTTGAATCTGAAATACTTTTTTCCATGAATGTGGATACTTGGGAAGTGAATATTGGTGTGGATAAGGACAGTGTAGAGGTTAAGGATGACAATGTTGACTATGGCAACATGGTAGAGAAACTAGTAGATCCTATTGAGGTTGAGATCCCAACAGAGCAATCATTACAAATAGAGCAACCATTGGATACTGGGAAAAATACTGAAGGTATAGATGCTGGCATAGGGCCACCGGAGACTGAGATACCAATAGTTGAGCATACAGAGAAACCTATATAGGCACAAAAGTTGGCAATTATTTAGATACCTAAACAATCAGACAAACCCTTACAGGTTGAAATGAAAACTTAGACTGATCCACTAGAGGTAAACACAAGCAAAATGGCTACTAATGTTTGAAGCATAGAGGTAATTAAAGTAATTGGTCAGACATCCGACACTTCATCAAGTGAATTCAAACCTACTAATGTAACAAAGGTACTCCTAGATTCAATAAAAAAGATAACGGATTGCAATGCTTTGGCCTACAAAGCAATTGATGACACCATACTAATTCTTAAGTTGATTGTATCGAAATGTAACATTGATCACATCAAGGATTCTTTAGGTGAATTGGACACATTGTCCAAATTTATTGCTGACAATGTAATAACGGTTGATATAGTGAATGAGGATACAATAAAAGAGAAAGTTGAAAAGGAGAAGGATAAATTCTTTGAAGACACAATAAAGAAGTGCACAGAACACATGAATACACTATTACTGACACTGAACTCTACAATTTTGGAATATAAGGAGCTTTATAGAGAAACATGCAAACCACACATTCTAACAGAGGATATAGACAAGGAAATTAGTAAAATGAAGAAAGAAATTGAAGACATAGCTGATAACATAATTGGTTCATCCAAACCTGTATGAGTTATTGAGCAAAAAATAGCAGATTTTAAGAAGAAATTGGAGAAATTTGAGAAAGAGAAGGCAAGGATTAAGTCAAATGCCAAAGAACTTAAATATAAACTTGGTCCTAAGTTGGATAATCTTATCTCTTTGAGAAATGAAATCTCTAAGGCATTACTTCAAGGAGAGCGGTCATCGAAAGAGCACATGCACTATCTCACCGACATGATCCAATAGATTGAGGCAACCCTGAATGACAACAACAGATTCATGCAGAGTCTAAATTTGGTTTTGGAAGACATATTGTTGGCATTCTACACTCTAGTGAGAAATGAAGGTGTTGTCATTGATGGCAACTTATCAACAACCTTGTGGATATCTTCAGGCACTGACATAGGCACCGACAACCACTTCATCAGCAATGACAACAATGTATACCGACACTCCAGCCAATAGGAATAAAGTTTTGTTTAAGTATTTAATTGTAAATATCTTTTGTAAAGCCAACAAGGCATATTGTAATAAGACTCATATATGTATGAGATCTTGTAAATCACTTTGATATGATGGAGTAAGATAAGGAATGAGCGAATAACGAGGAAGATATATGCAAATGTATAAGGTAGATTTTATATAAGGTTTATGGTTATAGTGCGAGCTTAAACTGGTATTGAAACTGGCATAGCAGATGTTGAATTGAAGTAGTACATTATATTGGATTTGTATAATCCATTTTATAATTTAGTGAGACTTCATTTTGTAATCGAGCAGTGAGCTTAAGGCAGTTGGCCTTCCTGCATGTGCAAGCCTCTCTTGTAAGTAATATCCATTCATTGGCCAATGAGTGAATATTGTGGGTCACAAATCCCACCGAGGTTTTTCCCACACTGGGTTTCCTCATTTAACATCTTGTGTTATGGTGTTCTTTCTATGTTGTCTTTACTGTTCTTATTTACTGCATTAATTCTTGTTTATCAGTACATTATTTTGGAATGCAAAATACTTAATAAGGTTAAAGAATCTGTAAACCGGTTAGATACTGATTCACCCCCCCTCTCAGTATCTTTGGTAATATCATCAATCCTAACAATTGGTATCAGAGCCTGGTCCTCTATTTTCAAAAGTCTAACAGCTTGAGGAAGATTCTGACACTGATACAAATGGAGAACTTAAGAAAGAAATTAGGAGCTCTTGTGGACTATGATGCAAAAAGTTTGAAAAATATCAAACTTGAAGTTGATTTGAGGACTGCACAAGAATTCATATAATGACTTCAAGAGAATCTCACTATTGCTATAAATAAGAGAAAAGAACTTCATGAGAAGATGCAGAGCAATGATGATGAAAAGGAAACTCTTAATGATCTTGTAAGCACGATGAGGCAAGAAAACATGACCTTGAGGAATGAAATGCAAGACATGACTATGAGATTTTGTGAAGACATTGAAGACAGAAAGAAGAATGAAGATGACTTGACTAGGAGACTCAATGATGTTGGAAATGAAAATATAAGACTCAGTCATGAAAATGATATGTTAAAGACAGATTTGATTCACATGGAACATGATAAAACTGAACTTATGAGATAGAAGGAATTTTTGGAAAATGAGTTGGCTACTACAAATCAACATAAAGAGAAATTCAAGAAAAGTTCAGAAGACCTTGATGATATGCTGAAAATTTAGAATCCTAATGGAGACACTAATGGACTTGGATTTGAAGTTGGTGAAAGTTTCGGTACTGCAAACAATCATGATTACAATAAATCGGTAAGACAACCTAATGCTGACAAATTTAGTCGGAAATGCTTTAATTGTAACAAGTATGGTCAAAGAGCAAATTAGTGTAGATCTAGAAACAATTAGAACATTAATGCACCCATCGGTCAATGTTCCAAATGCAACAAAATTGGTCACAATTCAAAAAACTGCAGAATGAATGTAAGATGTTATGTTTGTGGAAGATTTGGGCACTTAGCTAATCAATGCAGAAAACAAACTGACATACCATATGGAAAGG
This sequence comes from Cryptomeria japonica, assembly GCF_030272615.1. Taxonomy (NCBI): domain Eukaryota; kingdom Viridiplantae; phylum Streptophyta; class Pinopsida; order Cupressales; family Cupressaceae; genus Cryptomeria; species Cryptomeria japonica. The sequence goes on from NC_081409.1 coordinate 143,258,594, forward strand.
CTATTTAGAAAAATAATATGACTTGTTATGCTTGTAACAAGATTAGACATATTGGAAAACTTTGTAGAAGCAAGACTTCATCGACAAATAATAAAGGATCCAGTTTGAAAGGTAAAGAGAAGGTTGATGAGGTAAAGAAAGAATTTTCAAGATAATGGATTAGAAAGAGAGATCAGAATGTTGATGAGACTATTCCTTCACTTGTAGAACAAAGTATTACTCCATTGGCAAGAGATTCTTCATTCAACCGAAAAGATAACCCTTGGGGGTATTGCAACAAATTGAAAATCATGCAAATTTACCCTTGGTTGATGCTGAGAAGATGAACTTCTTGTTTACCGGTAGATGTGTTAAGTTTCACTTAACTGATGAGCATTTATTGTGGTTGTTGGAGGAAAAGATATTATAAATAAGTGATTTCCCCTCTTTTTCAATTCACCGAGCATTCAAACTTCCTAAGAGTGCGAAAATTCAAGCAAAGGAATCCATAGCGAGAAGTGAAGCAAATTCTTTCAAGCATCCAAACCTATCTAGCAGATTAAGGTATTTATCAATGGCTTCCTCCTCTGCTCTAGAATTTATTGCAAATCCTATTGTTATAGAGATAGTTAAATGCCCTAGGCTCGTTTTCAAGATTATTCCCAAGGTAGAAAAATAAGATGATTCCCTAAGATCTTTCTCTAAAATCCCTAAAGGAGTTACATAAGTAGAAGATCCTAGAATCTATATTCATTGCCATATTGAAGAATTAGGTTCTGAAGAAATATTGAAAATGTTTAAAAATATTATCTATGATGAAAGTTGAAAAGTAAAACCCAAACATAAGGTTATTGAAACTTTAGGTTTTCTAGAAACCCTTGACATCCTAGAATTTCCTAAGGAGGTAGTAAGGATTGTGCTTAGTAGAGTTCATGGTGAATTCTTTTGGCTAGACTCTGTTTATAAAATCACAAAGGAAGTAGTTAGGGAAGTGACTAGCTTGCCCTCCACCAGTAGCAAGCCAGATAAAACTAAAAAGGTTCCTAATAACATAGTGATGACATTAACAGGAGCAACCTATGATAGTAGATCCCGAAGAGTGAATGATGTAAAAGACATAAATGTTAGATTCATAAGTATGATCTTAGGATATAAAACCACACATGCAAACTGACTAAACTTAGTTTCAAGTCTTTGTATTAAAAGTGCATATGTTATGGTCAATAGTGATGCAAAGATAGATATATATGAGTGGTTAAAGGATGAGTTAATAGATAATCTAAAAAAAATCAAAGGAGACAAGAAATGTACTTTTCGTTTTGGAAATCTCTTGGTATGTCTGATGTTGTATCTCACAAAAGAGGTTCCTGGTATTGGTAAGAAAGACTTTGGTTTTTATATATCAATAGGAAAGCAACTCTTAGATATCTTCACTGGTATGGGGAAAGATAAGGATAACAATATCACTGAGTACTTCAAAACATTCAAAGTAAAAATGAAAACAAGAGAAAGATTACCACAAAGCATTGTAGATAAATATGAGAAGGAAATATGTTTTGTAATCAAGAAGGATGAGATATGGATGGAGGCAGTTTTTCCTAGAACTATATGTGTAACAGAAATGGGATATGAAGAAGATGTAAACATCATTGAAACTTATGCTAAATCCATATTAGAATCCCCTAGCAAACCAAAAGAAATGGTTTTTGGTAGTGCATAAACTATAGAAAAAGGTGTTGCAACATTGAAACGAAGGAAGAGAAGAGAAAAGAGTATCAGAAATTATTCCAAGCAAGCAAAGGAAATTAAAGAAAACATCTTGAACATGACTGATATTAAGTAAAGTGACTTAGAAGGATTACAACCAGAGGCACATCTCTCACCAGTTGGTACATCTTCTGACAGTGAAATTCTTGCTGAGTTTAGAATAGTTGATAGGAAGAGAAAACCCTCACCGATACCCTCTCCTCCTCCCAAGAAAACAAGAACAACAAGGCAGAAGCAAAAAATAGTAAGACCACTGACAAAGAAGTTGACATCAAAGAAGAAAAAGAAGCAACAGGTTATACCACCATTGGACAACTTACTGAATGAAATAACGGATGATGGTAACTTATCCAATGTGAGCAAATTGTATGATACATTCACAAATGAGGAGAAAGAAAGTATAGAGAATAGCATCATCCTACATCTTGACATATATAAGAAAGTGTTAATAGAAGTTGTAGATGATTTGCCTAGTGAATTGTATAGGTGGTTAGATGCTAAGAGGTTAGCAATTATGGAGCTAGATAAGAAAATTAAAATTGAGAAACTGTTAGCTATACATCTGATAAACTCTATTGAAGAAATTGATGAACTAATTAGTGAGGATAATAGATCAGTTTTTGCAAGTGGACACTAGCATGTGAGCCTAATGGCCGACAGAGTTAATGAAATTTCAGAAGAGACAACTGACAAATGGGACATTTTCTTTGTTTAGAAATAAAAACAAGAAGAACTGAAAAGACCTAAAACTTTCAAGGTATAGCAAAAGGACAAAGGAAAAGGAAAGGTAGGTGGACTACCCAATATAAAAGTGACCAATAACCTACCACCACCTTCGATTACTCCACCAGTACAAACTGACAGTACACCGGATACTGAGAATGTGGAAACATCACATGAAGACACAAACCCTGAGTCCAAAATTTTGTACACGATGAACATTAACACTCAGGAGGTTAATATTGTAGTTGATAAAGAAAGAATTGAGGAAAAGAAAAATGATGTTGCTACTAAGAAACTGGCTAAAAACATTGAGATTTGGGTTGAGACTCAAATAGAGAGGTCAGAGCAAACTGAACATTCAGTTGATCCCTTGGTTAGTGGCATGGTTACTGATAACACTGATGCAAGCATTGAGAAACCAACATAGACAGCATCTAAGATATCGATAGTGAACAATGTAGAAAAATAGACAGAGATATCGATAGATAACATTGCAAAACAAGTAGAGACACAAGTAGAGAAACAAGTTGATTCATAAGTACACACTAAGACAGTACCATAGAAAACCACTGAGAAACCAAAACCATTTCTAGTGGAAATGCAGACACAGACTGACCCACCAGAGGTCGATTCAGGCAAATTGGTTACTCCACCGTCAACACAGAGATTGTGAAGGTAGTTGGGCAAACATCCAGTACTTAAATGATAGAATTTAGACCCACCAATGTGACTGAAGTACTCTTGGATTCAATAAAGAAAATAACAGATTGTAATGCATTGGCCTATAAGGCAATTGATGATACAATTCCAATTCTTAAGATGATTGCACCCAAATGCAATTTAGATCAAGTAAAGGATTCTATAGGTCAGTTGGACACATTGTCTAAATATATTACTAGCAATATACTGACAGTTGATCAAATTAATGAAGAAACATTCAAGGAGAAAATGGAAAAAGAAAAAGAAAAATTCTTTGAAGAAACAATAAAGAAGTGAATGGAACATATTGACACCCTTTTACCGGCACTGAGCACAACAATTATGAAGTTCAAGGAACTGTACAGAGACACTTGTAAGACAAATCTTTTGACAGTGGATATTGACAAAGAAATCATCAAAGTTCAAAAGGAGATTAATGACATAGCTAATAATATCATTGGTTCATCTGAACCTATATCAGTTATTGAACAAGAAATTGTTGGACTTGAAAAGAAACTGGAGAAGTTAAGGATAGAGAAGGAAACGTTAAAAGGAAAAGCCAGGGAACTTAAGTGCAAATTAAGTCCTAAGTTAGATAACCTTTTCTTTCTAAGGAAAGAGATCTCTGAGGCACTAATTCAAGATCAAAAGACACTAGAAGAACAAATGCATCATCTCACTGATACTATTCAGATAACTGAGGCAGCTATGAAGGACAGTAACAGGTTTGTTCAGAGTTTAAACTTGGTTTTAGCAGACATATTTCAGATTGTAACCAACCGGTTACAGGCTTCAGGTGAAATTCTGCACTCATTTGATGATTGACAACCTTTGTCATTGATGTCAAAGGGGGAGTAGTAGGATAGAGAAAAATGGCTAATCAGAGATAGATCATCTACTCAGGGGGAGCACACATTTTTGGTATAATTTTGGACTTCATTTTTGGAATAGGTTTTTGGATTTTTCTTATGAGTGTTGCTATCAATGCCAAAGGGGGAGATTGTTGGTATTCTATAGTCTATTGAGAAATGAAGGTGTTGTCATTGATGGAAACTTACTAGAAACCTTGTGGATATCTTCAGGCACCGACACCAGTAGACACTTCACCAGCAGTGACAACAATGTATATCGACACTCCAACTGACATGAATAAAGTTTTGTTTATTGTATTTAATTGTAAATATCTTTTGTAAAGCTGAAAAGGAATATTGTAATAAGACTCATATATGTATGAGATCTTGTAAATCACTTGGATATGATGTAGTAAGATAAGCAATGAGCAAATAAAGAGGAAGATATATGCGAATGTATAAGGCAGATTTTGTATAAGGTTTATGGTTATAGTGTGAGCTTAAACTGGTACTAAAACTGGCATAAAAGATGTTGAATTGAAGTAGTACATTGTATTGGATTTGTATAATCCATTTTGTAAGTCAGTGAGACTTCCTTTTGTAATCGAGTAGTGAGATTTAGGCAGTTGGCCTTCCTGCATGTGCAGGCCCCTCTTGTAAGTAATATCCATTCATTGGCCAGTAAGTGAATATTGTGGGTCACAAATCCCACTGAGGTTTTTCCCACACTGGGTTTCCTCGTTAAACATCTTGTGTTATGGTGTGATTTCTATGTTATCTTTATTGTTCTTATTTATTGTATTAATTCTTGTTTACCGGTATACTGTTTTGGAATACAAAATACTTAATAAGGTTAAAGAATTTGTAAACCGATTAGATACTGATTCACCCCCCCCTATTAGTATCTTTGTGACTATCATCAATCCTAACACATATTTCAGATTGTAACCAATCGGTTACAAACTTTGAGGTGAAATTTTTGCACTCATTTGACTATTTTTGACAACCTTTGTCATTGATGTCAAAGGGGGAGTAGTGGAGAGAGAAAAAAATACTTATTCAGAGGAGATCATTTGCTCAAGGGGAGTGTAAGGAAGTTAAGTAGCGGAAACAACTTCCTACACTAACCTTGAGAGGAGGGTAATGCAAAAATTTTTCAGATCATTACAACAGTTACAGAAAATAGAAATAGATATAATAGCTATCATACCACAACACAGTGATTTACATGGGGAAAACCATTTCGGGAGAAAAACCCCACCCTCCAAAAGCAGCTCAATATTTTATTCAGCAATCAAAAATAGATTACAACATACTTGCAGAGCAAGCTCTTCGCAGGAGTACCACTAATCAGAGATTCAGAGGCAACTCAATAGCCATAAGACTCTTACACACAACCTCTATCTCACACACCTCATAAATAGGAGATACAATACAAGAAACCGTCAAACGGTATTACAAAACCATGGGCTAAAACCACCCAATAAGGTGTAGCCGACCTTATCTCCCTTCTAGATGCCCTATGACATGTTAAAGCACACATCAACATGTGTCGCTCCCTTTTACAGCTCATTTATGTATCCGATACAAATTATTTTTCCTATTTCAGGAGTACAAACTTCCGGAGGCCATAACTTGAGAACCGGGTGTCCGATTGACGAACCATTTGAAGCGCCGGAAAGCTCGTGAAGTGTTCTATCACCTCGCAACCCGCTTCACCGGTTATGACCACTTTTCAGGGCATTTCGGAGCCTCTAAAGTCCCCAAAATTAAGTTTAAATATTTTATTGCACCCCTCCAAGATGAAAACTTTAATATCTTCAAAACTAGCTGTGACCTTGCGACGAAACTTTACCGGAATGCTTATCTAGCCAACTAGAAGCTTCAGGGAGAGTTTCGCACCATTTCGTGCTCAAATGAAAACTTACTATAAATAGTAACCTCGCATAAATGCAAGGTTGAGACACCATTTTTCCCAACAGGGAGCACATCTTTTTTGGTAACTTTTTTTGGACTTCAATTTTGGAACAATTTTTGGATTTTTCTCATGAGTGTTGCCATGAATGCCAAAGGGGGAGATTGTTGGCATTCTACACTCTTCTAAGAATAGTTGATGTTGTCATTGATGGCAACCATTTGACAACCTTCTGGCATTCATTTGGTAAGCCATCGGTAGTTACCGACACCGACAATAGACTTCTACATGCACCGACAGACACTTCAATGGCAGTGGCAACAATGCATACCAACACTTCAGTCGACAGGTAATAAACTTTTGTTTATTGTATTTTAATGTAATTATCTTTTGTAAAGATGACATGGTACATTGTAATAGACTCATATATGTATGAGATCTTGTAAATCATTTTGTAATGAGCGAATGTGAGAGAGAGAAAGAAAATAAGGAAAAGGAAGGATTTTATATGCGCATTCATAAGCCAAATTTTGTATAAGGTTTTGGTTATAGAATGAGCTTAAACTGGTATTGAACCTGGCATAGTTGATGTTGATTTGAAGTAGTACATTGCATTGGATTTCATAATCCACTTTTGTAGTTAGTGTGACTCTTATTGAGTAGTGAGCTCTAGGCAGTTGCTCTCCTTGGATATGTAGGCCCCTCATTGTAAGTAATATTTATTCATTGGCCAGTGAGTGAATATTGTGGGTCACAAATCCCATCAAGTTTTTTCCCACACTGAGTTTCCTCATTAAATATCTTGTGTTATGGTGTGTTCTCTATGTTGTCTCTGTTATTCTTATTTGTTGCATTAATTCTTATTTACCAATACACTATTTTGGGATGAAAAGTTCTTAATAAGTTTAAATATTCTACTAACCAGTTAGATACTAATTCACCCCTCCTCTCAGTATCTTTGGGACTATCATTAATCCTAAAAATGTGGTGGCTTGAAATAATTAGTCTCCGACCTACACCTATAGTCCTCCAACTTGCTGATAGTTCCATAGTTTGACCTGATGGTATGATTGGAGATATAGTTGTCGCTTTAGATTCTTGGGAATACCCTGCATACTTTATGATCATGTCTCCTAAGGCCACATTGGGAGGATATCCAGTGATTGTGGGAAGACCATGTCTTGCTACAACTGATGCATATATTGGATGCCAATTAGAGGATATGACCATGTCAGATGGAAATACTACCAAAACTTTAGCTCTGTATTCTCTTGCTCAGCCCCAATTTGATCAACAACAAGCTGTTTGGCCTAACTTGGGAGAAGATTTTGAAGGAGTTGACTCTGTCAATCACCGTATGATGATTAATAGAGCACCATTTATCCAACATCATGATGATTACTGAATTCTCTATAAAATTATGACAAATGAGTTAAGAAAAGAGTAGAAATCGTAGGAGTTAGTATAAAATTTATCAGAATCAGACTTTCCTGCAACCACTGATGTACTGCATATTCTGTTGCCATAGGAAGTCTGCACTTCTAATTTTTCTAAGGTATTTCAGATTCATCTTACTATCAAAGTGGAAGTTGATTCAAACAAATATTTGAATATGAACATTAAACTCACAGAAACCCAAAGAGTAGCACTTGTGGACTTGCTCAAATGTCATAAACATGCTTTTGCATGGGATTACAAGGACATGCATGGAATTGATCCTACAGTTTTTACCCACTGTATCTACATAAAAGAAGACTGTAGACCAGTTAGATAGCCACAAAGAAGAATCAATCCTGCATGAAGAGAAATAGTTAAAGAAGAATTACAGAAATTATTAAATGCTGGATTCATCTATCCTATTTCAGATAGTCAATGGATGTCACCTTTAGTGATAGTTCTCAAGAAGGGAGGAAAATGATGGGTATGTGTGGATTACAGGTCTTTGAACTTGGCAACCAGAAAGGATCATTTTCCATTACCATTTGTGGATCAGGTATTAGACTCCTTATCAGGGAAGTGATACTTCTCATTTCTTGATGGATTGGGTGGCTACAACCAGATTCAAATTGCCCTAGAGGATCAAGAAAAGACTACATTTACTTGTCCTTGGGGAACATATGCATATTTTGTTCTTCCTATTGGGTTATGTAATGCTCCAACTACATTTCAAAGAGTAGTGATAAGCATATTTTCAGATATTTCCTAGGACAACATGGAAATCTATACAGATAATTTTACAACCTATGGTTTATAATTTGAAGAGGCATTGAAGAACCTGAAGAAATTTTTGTAGCGGTGTGAAGATTATAATTTATCATTGAATAGTAAAAAGTGCTTCATGATGATGTAGGAAGGTATAGTTCACAGTCATCATATCTCTATAAATGAAATACAAGTTGACCCAACAAAAATAGAAGTCATTCAAAATATCCCTACACCGGTAAAGCAAAAAGATGTTAGGAGTTTTCTTAATCATGTTGGATATTATAGAAGGTTTATCAAAGATTTTAGCAAAATTGTAGGTCCTTTATATTCTCTTTTGACCAAGGCTGTGGAATTTAATTTGACTTCCTGATGCAATGAAGCTTTCTTGAAGCTCAAGCAATAATTGACCCAAACATCAATGCTTAAGGGTCCAAACCGATCCTTACTATTTCATATTCATACATATGCATCAGATTATGCCATAGGAGCAATTTTGGGATAGAAGATTGACAATTTGGCAAGTGCAATTTATTATATAAACAAGAACATGCAGGGGCCTGAGCTTAATTACATTGTCACTGAAAAATAAATGTTAGCAGTTATATATGCACTCAACAAATTCAGGCATTATATAACAGGATATTTGATATTTGTGCATACTGATCATACAACAATTAGATATCTCATGAATAAACCTTCAATTATAGGAAGATTGGCTCACTGGTTACTGTTGATGCAGGAATTTGATATTGCAGTTGTTGATAAACCAGGAAAGTCCAATGCAGTTGCAAATTATCTTTCTAGGCTTCAATTGCAAGATGATCCTGTAGCCATAGATGATGCTTTTCTTGATGAACATTTGTTCCTTATAAAAGCACACACTCCTTGGTATGCTAATATTGCCAAATACTTAGTTGCTAATAAAATGCTGGTTGAGAAAAGCTTTAACTTCTCATGGATTGATGATTGTTTATTTTATATTGGACCTGTCCAAGTCATGAGAAGATGTGTTAGAGAGGATGAAACATATGATATCCTTCATGCATGCAATGATGAGCCATGTGGAGGATATTTTGCTACTAAAAGAACAATACTTAAAATATTGAGCACAAGATATTATTGGCCAACATTATATAAGGATGCAACATAATACACCAAGAAATGTGACAGATGCCAGCACATGGGTAGGCCTACTAGATCTAATGAAATGCCATTATATCCACATATATTAGTTGCAACAATTGATAAATGGGGATTATATTTTGTTGGACCAATTGATCCTCCTTCCAATGGAAAATCCCATATTCTGGTATGTACTAATTATGTCACCAAATGGGTGAAGCACGAGCTATGACACATGCAAGAGATAATAAAGTGGCTGAATTTCTCTATGAAGAAATATTTACCAGGTATGGAGTTCCAAGGGAGATTGTTTTAGACCAAGGACCATAGTTTACTTCCACATTGATTACAACATTAGTTAATGAATACAATATCAGGCACAGAAAGTCTACCCCATACCATCCATAAGTAAATGTTAGGTCCCAGAGACAATTGAGAGGCAGGGGGTGAATCAGTTGTCAAATAAATTCAAACCAAAAACTTATTAACCAACTTAATGCTTAATACCGATAAACCAGTTAAGTATGCCGATAGACAGTGTTAACAGTAAATTGCTATACCGGTAAGGATTAATGCATGAAACATAAACATAAAGTCATCCACAACACACGAAACCAATATTTGTACATGGAAACCCTGTAAGGGAAAAAAACATGGTGGGAAACCTTACCCACAATCAGATGATACTACTGCAGATAGTAAGTGTACATAAATGGGGTCTGCACATGCAGAAAGGCCAACAACCTAGAGCTCACTGCTTAATCACAAAATGGGAGTCACACTGACTATAGTTGGATGGTTAAATCCAATAAGAATGTACTGCACAAAATAACATCTTCATATGCTAGATTTAGTACCGATGTAATGCTGATATGCTTCTATGAAAACCTAACTTCACCTTCAAATGATGTCTTCATGTATATCCCTACTTGATCTCGCATATACCTTCACTTAATTCTTTTTCGCATTCCACACTTGATCTTACAAATAAGATCTTACATTTATACCATACCCTAAGACCAATTTTAGTAGGTCGGCTCTACAAGATATTACAATAAAAATATTTTACATACATACAATATAATATTTGATGCAATAACTGATTGAACATGTCGGCTTAATGCATTTACAACAATAATAAATCATCTCCATAATGTGCCATGCTGATCTGGAAAAGATAAACCTGTCAATGTAACCCTAGATAACCTGGACCTATTTGCCAATAAAAGCAAATATGCAAATATGAATATACCAATGATTATTTCTTCAAAATAAAGTGTCCACATGATGTCTTTGACATTACCAAGTGTCTTCCATATCATTGCAGGTATCGGTGAACAATATATCCTGTCGGTGAACCATATACCAGTAACTGTTGCACAGTTTACTGCTTGCCAGTTGTTTATGGTGAAAATGGATAACAATAATAACAAAATTGAAAGGCTAAATGAATTCAACCACAAAAACCCTAGCCTAACAACAGCAAAGATCCACCATAACATATGAAGATTACCTAAGACAATGCAAATCAAATGAAATCACAAAGATTATACCATCACATGTCCAATAGGGTTTTGATCTCCATGCTTCCTATCTCCATTGATCTTGCTTGATATATTTGCTCTCAGATTTTATGTGCACAAGAGCTCAACAAAGAACGGAATGTGGTTGCAAGTAGGATCGTAGTATAGTCAAATGATAAAAAATAGTTCATTAGCTCATTAGGGTCTGATAATGAAAGAAGCATCTCCTTAAATAAAAGACACTATATGAAATGGAGGGATAAGATTGAGAGGTGTAAAAAGGAGGTCGGCTATGATTAGAGGGTAGGTAGAAGAAATAATAAAATAATGAAAGGGGTAGGTAGTGTAGGAATTAAGAGATGAATGACATGTGTCATGGGTGGAAAAGGTTAATGAATTAATTAAATAAATAAAGATTTATTTAATTAATAGAGGAAATGGGATAATTAAATAAATAAATATTTATTTAATTTAGGAAAAGGATAATTTAAATAAATAATTGTATTTATTTAAATGAGAAATAAGGCTAGAAGAGGATAAATGAATTAATTAAATAAATTAAGATTTATTTAATTAATAGAAGAATTAGGCTTAGATAATTAAATAAATAAAATATTTATTTAATTATACATGACAATTTTGGGTGTCTACACCAGTGAATGTTGCTGGATCTCCAAAGTAGGTGTATTAGTAGGTGTTGACATCAATGACAAAACCATACCAAAATACCAACAATCTCCCCCTTTGGCATTGATGGCAACACAAGATGGAAAAACCATCAAAGTGCCAAAACAAAAATGCCAAATATAAAAATCAACAATCTCCATTTCTCCCCCTGGGAGTAACAATACCAATCTCTCATACCAATTTCTCCTTAAATGTGTTTTTCAAAATCTCTCCCCAAAAGGATAATGTGTTTTTCCATAGATATCTCTCCCCCTTTGACATCAAATGCCAAAGTCACGAAAAGTCAAGTTCATACAAAATACCAATCAATTCAATATACCAACTACTCCCCCTGAGAAGTAGCTTCCTCATCAAATACCGAAATAAAAGATTTGTCCATTTAATTCTGCTGGTTGATGATAATCATCATCTGTCTAAGTCTCTACCGGTGGTGGTATGACTCCAAGCTGATCTCTGAGATACTCAAAAGTCTCCTTAGGCAAAGGTTTTGTGAAAATATCTGCAAGCTGTTCTTTAGTATTCACATAAACCAGTTTTATCTCCTTTTCTTCAAATTTTTCCCTTAGAAAATTTAGTTTGATAGAAACATGTTTTGTTTTAGAATGTAATACCAGATTCTTAGATATATCAATTGTTGCAGTGTTATCACAATATATAGTAATAGGTTCCTTGCATTTTACCTTTATGTCTTTCAACATTTTCTTAAGCCATAATACCTATGTACAGTTAGTTGCTACTGCAACATATTCTGATTCTACTATTGATAAAGATGTACAACTCTATTTCTTACTCAAACAAGAAACTAATCTCTTTCCAAGAAAGAATGCTCCTCCAGTGGTGCTTTTTCTATCATCTATATCTCCTGCTCAATTTGCATCTATGTATGCACATAGGTCAAAATTTTTATCTTTAGGATACAATAATCCAAGATTTGTTGTGCCTTGTAAGTACCAGAAAATCCTTTTTACTGTTGATTCATGATTTTCCCTAGGATTACTCTGAAATTTAGAAACAATACATACTACATTCATAATATCAGGCCTGGTTTGTGTCAAATACAGTAAACCTCCTATCATAGATTTGTATCTATTTGGATTAACAGGTGTAGATTCATCCCTTTGAGATAATTTGTCATTTGTAGTCATAGGTGTGCTTACCGGTTTAGAGTTCTCCATCCCAAATTTCTTTAGTAATTCTTTCAAGTACTTGGATTGACTAAAAAATATACCTTTATGAGTTTGAGAAATTTGCAAACCTAAAAAGAATTTTATTTCTCCAATCATAAACATTTCAAATTCTTGCTGCATTTCAAGAGAAAATTCCTTACATAATCCATCTTCTCCTCCAAAGATTATATCATCAACAAATACTTCAATAATCAAGATGTCATCATTAGTTACTTTGTAGTATAAGTTGCTATCTGCATTTCCTTTAGTAAAACCAATCTTTAAAAGATACTTATCCAACCTTGCATACCAAGCTCTTGGGGCTTGTTTCAATCCATACAGAGCTTTTCTTAACCTGCAAACCATATCATTGTCATTGGTCAAAGAAAATCCATCAGGTTGTTCAATATATACTTCTTCTTCAAGATCTCCATTCAAAAATGCACATTTAATATCCATTTGATAAACTTTGTAATCCTTGTGAGTTGCAAAAGCCAGGAATAATCTAACTGCCTCAATTCTGGCTACTGGTGCAAAGGTTTCATTGTAATCAACTCCTTCTTTCTGAGAATATCCCTTACACACTAGTCTTGCTTTGTTTTTGACAACCTTACCATCTTCATTAAGTTTGTTTCTAAATACCCATTTAGTTCCAATTACATTTTGATCTTTAGGCCAGGGAACTAATGTCCAAGTATTATTCTTCTCAATTTGTCCTAATTCTTCTTTCATAGCTTTAATCCAAATTTTATCTTCACATGCCTCATTCATAGATGATGGTTCAGTTTGAGAAATAAGACATACCTCTTCATTTGCCAATCTTCCTCTTGTCATAACTCCCTTGAATTTGTTTCCAATTATCTAATCTTTAGAATGATTCAATCTTACATACTGGGGTGTCTTAGTTTTTTGTTGTTCTTCAATTATTGTGAAATCTTCTAATGATACCGGGGTAACTAGATCTTCATTCTATACTGGTGGATTCAGTATAGGGTCATTTGTCACAATTTCTGTTGCCAGTTCAGAGTCTATATACTTTGAAGTTCCTCTGAATTCTTCATCAATCTTTTATTAAAACATCTATATGCCTTGCTCTTAGATGAATAACCAAGAAATATTCCTTCATCACTTCTAGGATCAAATTTACCAATATATTCATCTCTTCTAATATAACATTTACTTCCAAAAATTCTGAAATACTTAAGAGTAGGAGTATTACCAAACCATAGTTCATGAGGGGTATTACCAGTTTCACCTTTGATTTGAACTTTGTTGAATGTATAGATAGCAATGCTAACTGCCTCTCTCCAATACACATGTGTTAGATTTGCTTCTGATAACATACTTCTAGCTGCATCCAAGATAGTTCTATTTTTCCTTTCAACAACTCTATTCTACTATGGTGTCTGAGGTGCCGATAACTGTCTTTTGATTCCATTCACTTCACAGAATGTATTAAAGTCCTTAGATATGAATTCTCCTCCTTGATCTGATCTTAAAAATTTGATTTTCTTACCGGTTTCATTTTCAACCATTGCTTTGAATAGTTTGAACTTTCCAAGTGCTTCTGATATCTCTTTGAGAAAAGTAACCCACCACATTCTAGAATAATCATCAATAATTAGCATGAAATATCTATCACCTAGTAAGCTTCTAGTTCTAGCTGGACCACATAAATCAATGTGAATTAAATGAAGAGCATTGTTGGATTTTTTTGGAATACTTTTGAAACTAGCTCTAACTTGTTTTCCAAATTGGCATTCCTTACAAATTGTATTTTGAGGTTTCACAATTTTAGGTAGATCTCTAACTGCCTTAGAAGTACTGATTTTTACCATGCAATCAAAATTTACATGACATAGTCTCTTATGCCATAACCAACTTTCATCTATATGTGTAATTAAGCATGCCTTTTCACTATTATTCAAATGAAAGATATTGCCTCTAGTCTGATTACCAGTTGCAATTTCTAAACTAGTTCTAATCATGATTTTGCATTTTCTATTTTTAAATTGTAACTGAAATCCCTTCTCAACTAATGGACCAACACTTAAAAGATTATGCTTTAATCCTTCAACATAGTAGACATTGTCAGTGTTATGTTTACCATCAAGAGATATTGAACCCTTACCTTTGATTGAACAAGCTTTGTCATCTCCAAATCTTACTAAACCTCCATTGTATTCTTGAAACTTAAAGAATTTACCTTTGTCTCTAGTCATATGATGTGAGCATCCTGATTCAATAATCTATTCATCCTTTGTTTGAACTTTAGCTGCTAGGGCTTGTTCTACCGGTTGAGCAGTAGGTGCCGGTTGATCTTCTGTTATAGCAACAAAAACCCATCCATTGTCTACTAGATCCTCATCAGAATCATCAGTCACACCTTCATCAGCAATGTAACAAGATTTATCTTTGTTCTTTTTAAATCTGTATCTCTGATATTCAGGATTAGGCTTGTATGTTCTTCTAGCTTCTTCTCTTAGTCTAGCATGTCTATCAGGGCATCTTGAAGCCATATGACCAATCTTATTGCAGTTAAAACATTTAAAGGGTGCTTTACCTTCATACTTACTTCCAATTGGACCTTTTGGCATTTTCCTTGCAAATAGTGCTTCAATCTCTTCAAGCTCTTCATTCTCCCTTCTAGATTCTTCAAGTTCTCTTGCATAAAATGCTCTCCAGTTTGATTTGTCAAATGATGGAGTAGATGATGTTGATGCTTTAAAGGCCAAATCAATCTTTATAGCAACAGGACCAAATTCCTCAATTTCAAAGGTTGAAAGTTTTCCAATCAATGTATCCCTAGTTACTGATGTATTAGGCATTGTTCTCAATTCATTTATAGCAGTAACCGTCATTTTATATGTTGGTGGCAAACCTCTTAATATTTTTGAAACAATTTCATCCTCAACATTTCTCCACAACATTTAATACCCAAAACAATTTCATTTACTCTCTCCATAAAAGTAGAAATCCTTTCATATTCTTCCATTTTCAGATGTTCATACCTGACTCGGAAGCTTTCAAGTTTTGCAATTTTGACTATGGAATCTCCTTCATTCAGTGCTTCCAAATGATCCCAAATAGCTTTAATAGTAGACCTATTTGATAATCCCATGATTTGTTGATCTGATAATGCGCTCAAAAGTGCTTCTCTTGCTTGGCAATCAATTTCTTCATCTTTAGCTAAGGTAGTTGGAGCAGTCTAACTAGCTACAGGAGTAGTGTAACCATTCTTAGTAACTTCCCAGATGTCTTTGCCAATGCAATTCAGATGTGTCTCCATTCTAATCTTCCATATCCCATAGTTGGTTCCATCAAGTTTAGGACTGTCCTTCTTGAAAAAATTAGTAGACATTGGATCTCTTCAAGTTTTTAAAATTCTGCAAAAGAGGACTAGGCTCTGATACCAATTGTTAGGCTCCAGAGACAACTGAGGGGGGGGGGGGTGAATCAGGTGTCAAATAAATTCAAACCAAAACCTTATTAACCAACTTAATGCTTAATACCAGTAAACCAGTTAAGTATGCCGATAGATAGTGTTAACAGTAAATTGCTATACCGTTAAGGATTAATGCATGAAACATAAACATAAAGTCATCCACAACACATGACATCAATATTTGTACATGGAAATCCTATAAGGGGAAAAACCATGGTGGGAAACCTTACCCACAATTAGATGATACTACTGTAGATAGTAAGTGTACATAAATGGGGTCTGCACATGCAAAAAGGCCAACAACCTAGAGCTCACTGGTCAATCACAAAATGGGAGTCACACTGACTACAGTTGGATGGTTAAATCCAATAAGAATGTATTGCACAAAATAGCATCTTCATATGTTGGATTTAGTACCCATGTAATGCTGATATGCTTCTACAAAAACCTAACTTCACCTTCAAATGATGTCTTCATGTATATCCCTGCTTGATCTCACATATACCTTCACTTAATTCTTTTTCGCATTCCACACTTGATCTTATAAATAAGATCTTACATTTGTACCATACCCTAAGACCAATTTTAGTAGGTCGGCTCTACAAGATATTACAATAAAAATATTTTACATACATACAATATAATATTTGATGCAATAACCGATTGAACATGTCGACTTAATGCATTTACAACAATAATAAATCATCTCCATAGCGTGCCATGCTGATTTGGAAAAGATAAATCTGCTAGTGTAACCCTAGATAACCTGGACCTATTTGCCGGTAAAAGCAAATATGCAAATATGAATATACCAATGATTATTTCTTCAAAATAAAGTGTCCACATGATGTCTTTGACATTACCAAGTGTCTTCCATATCATTCCAGGTATTGGTGAACAATATATCCTGCCGATGAACCATATACCAGTAACTGTTGCATAGTTTACTGCTTGTCAGTGAATGTTGCTAGATCTCCAAAGTAGGTGTATTAGTAGGTGTTGACATCAATGACAAAACCATACCAAAATACCAATAGTAAATGGTCAATTAAAAGTCACAAATAGGGACCTAGAAGCCATTCTTACTAAAATAGTAGTTGTCCATAAAAAAGATTGGTCTCAAAGACTCCTTGAAGCCATTTGGGTATACAAAACAACATGGAAGACACCTATTGGTTTTACAGCTTTTGAAATGGTGTATGGAAATATAGCAATGATTCCTATTGAGTTTAAACACAAAACTCCGAGAACAACTCTATAATTGAATATGGAACTTTCTAAAACACAAAGATACTACATTCACCAATTGAATACTTTGGGTGAGCTAAGAAAGATAGTTGTCCAACAAATATAACTTATTTAAAATCAAAGAGCTAAGTGGCATAATAAGTACATGAAGGAGAAGAAATTTCAAGCAGGTGATTGGGCGCTACTTTATGGTTCTAGATATAAGGATACTATGGGAAAGTTGTAGACAAGATGGTTAGGCCCATATGAGATAGAAGAAGTTTTAAAAAATGGAGCAATTTGCTTGACCACTATTGATCCAGTTCAATTCAAGCTTTTAGTTAATGGTCATCGACTACACCTATATCATAAGCCTACAACCAAGGAACAGTTCTTGCAACAATTCTCCAGTCAAGATAAAAAAATAGTTCCTGCAGCAACTGGTGAAGTTCCTGCAACAAATGGAGAAGTTCCTTCAGCAACCGAAGAAGTTCCTACAACAATTGAAGGAAACATTCAGGGCACGCTTCCTGCAGCTTCTGCAGGAAATGTTCCTAACACTCAATAAGTTCTTCAAGCATCATTTCATAAAGATATTTCCATGTCTTATGAAAATATTATTCTCCATTAATAATTTTTCCATCCACGTCATCCCATTTCATTTCTTTGTCTATCATTTCATTCATGTCACATCATTTCATTTCACCCTTCTTTTCAGCTAACTATTTCATACAACATTTATTGGCACAACTGCGGGTATGTACATAGCTTATTTTTCATTAATTATGCATTTATTATTTTACTATGATTATTGCCTATTTCAAATCTGCGTACACATCTCTCTGTCCTTTTCGCATGTGTGGACACGTATCATAATAAGTTGGGGGGGGTATTTTATGGTCTGGTTTCCAAGTTAAGTAATTATTGATCCTTGTCAGTAACTTGATTTGATTGCCTACCATCATTCTTTTGAATAAGACATTCTTTGGTATGAGTGAGCAATTCATTCTGCCATCGAAACTGGAAGTAAGGAATTTTCAAGAAAATATTTTCATTTCTGCAGATTACTTCAGGCCCTCATTATCAACTACAGAAATTATTTTGTGAGCTAAAATAGTCATGGGTGGAGACCATATCTACCATGAACCTGTAATCCATGACACCTTGCTGGAGGATGCTCTGTGTGAGCATTATTTTTGGGTGCACGGGTGGATTGATTATTTTTAAAAAAATAATAGATTACAATGAGGAAATTTCTTCTGAATTCACATGTGTTCATTTAATGAAGGAGGGGCTTTTGTCAAGGGATTGAGGGTTATTGCTACAAAATAGTGAATAGATGAAGTTACTGGGTTGTTACAGGAAGGACAATTGTTTCCTGAATCTAAGGATGCAAGAAGCACCAAGGAAGATTTTACACACCCCATAGATGGACCTCTGATGGTGGACAAATAGGGAACCAGACGGGAATCTCTTCCAACAGAATGGCCCCAGGTGGCATTGTATATAATGAAATACATTACCTATGATGGAAGGCATTCAAATTTACATTTGGTCCATTTAAAATTGCTTAGTCATTTATGGCATGGACAAAGGGTAAATGTTCCAAATTTTCTATACCACCTTATTTCCATAAGTGCCAAAGAAACACGAAAGGGTGGAAATTGTTCTATTAGTCATCATGGTTTAATAAAATTGTTAGTAGAACGTTCTCTTAGGGATGTTTCTCAAAAGGAATGGGGGGTATTTGAATATATACTACAATTTAGGGTTGAAGATTCTCCTGTTGCAAAGGAATTAGCAGCCCAAGAGGAGGATATATGAGAGCCCTCATCTCCTAGAATTTCTGCAGGAAATGAACCTCCCGTTGCCAAAGAATCTTTGACTATGGCAGAAGATGTGGTGGTTGAAACAAACATTGAGAAACCCTCCACTCATTTCCAAAGAGGAGCGAAATCCTCTAAAAGGAAAGGGAAAGAAGTAGAGACAATGGATGCAGAAGGAGAAACTATGGTGCAACCTCAAGCAATGTAGGTTTCTCCTGCAGCCAAAAGGTGTAAACCGAAGAGAAATTCTCCTATAGCAATGCCTCTAGTAGAAATCATTCTTGTAGCTACTCCAAAAGTATATGCAATAAGGACTCAGTGGATTATGTAGAAAGTTTGACCAACAGGGGATGCAATGGAAGTCATTTCAATAGAAACATCAAAAGAGGAACATGGGAGTCCAATAGAGGTTAAATTCTAGGAAGAACATGGTGCTAACAAACTTTTAAGTCTGGCATATGTGGTAGAACAACTTGAAGAACTTGTTAAAGAAATTCCATGCCCTAAGGTAATAGCTAATAGACCTCCATCATCTCTCACTAGTTTGTCTATTGTATTAACATTTTATAGGTAGTGGGAGATAGAGAGGACTAGGTTACATGGAATTATTAATAAGCAACATAAGGAAATTGAAAAGAGAGATAATCTGATTGCAGAATTGGAAACTAAAGTTGACACAATTACTAGTATGGTCCCTAAATTGATACAATGTAGGGCTCCTCCAAGGGTTTATGCTTTGCATCTAAAAGAGCGGTATTTAAGTTTTAAGCTAAACCACATTGTTAGAGACCTTTGTCCTTCTTTAGACACCACAATTTTTTTTATGATACTTATCAGACCTCTTCAATAGCTATTAAAAATTTATTGTGTGAATTCTATTTGCATAATTATGTTGCAACTTCTGATAGTGAGTGGAATCCCTTGTTATACATTGGTGACATCCACATAAAAGCATTAATGTCATGGGTGCAACATGAAATTAGCATGGGGACTCAGGCCAAAGTATATATAAATCTAAAATTTGATTGTCCATTGCCACTCAAGGATAAAGCCAAGGATCCATGACTTCTTTATTATGATTGGCATAAATTATTACCAAGGTATGATGGAAGGAGTCAAGTGTCACCAATGAGGGATGAAATATTCCAGGAATATGAACACTTGATTGAAAATGAAAGTGCAACTGTAGTTGATTGTCAGATTCAACATTGGAATAATCTTCTAGAGGACTTAAAATAGGGTGAACCTCATTCACTTCTGAATTTTCATGCAGCTATACAAAGAGCCCCTAAATACATCAATTTGGGTAGGATGAAAAGCAATGACTGGCTACCCTTGATCTTCTAGCCCCCTATCCTTATGTGGCCATTGATGGGATGCAGGGTTATAGACAAACCCTATGAGGTAGCCACAAAAGAAGCTAGATGGGCCAACCTAGAAAAGATGAAGGGATTTTATTGGAATTTAGCTACAAGAGGGACATGACAAGGAACTATTGGTAACTTGCGAATCGGTGCTCAAATCATAAATTTTCCTCTTACTGGAGGATCAACAAGACACTAAGTTGGGGGCATGATGAGATGAGATATTAGCTCTTTTTATTCTTAGAACTCTTAAGCTTTTGTCATGTGTTAAATTGTATAATGGGATGGTAATGATGTATTAGAGTTTAACTATATGTATTTCAGATGTTAACTGAACCCATTAAATCATGTTTTGTCTTTGCCAATTATTCCTGCAGCCATGTGATTTTTTCCTGTTGCCATACAGATTGTCATAGGTGATATCATGTGTGAAATGAATAAGTGTTATGATTAATTAAAATAGATATGTATATGCTTGTATGTTCTCTCTTTTCAATTGTAGGAATAAATGAGATGTTGTGGAGAAGGTTGTCCTGTCACATCAAGAAGGCAGTTTGATTTATTCAAGGGGTGACTAAAAGTTCAAATCAGTGAAGAGGATAATGGACATGAGGAATGGAAAAAGAGTAGCAGGACTTGCAAGGCTCATTTATGTCTGACTTTAGTGAGCATCAATCTTGTAATACCACCATGCTATATTCTTGGGCGTGGTTTGGTGTAGATCCACATTTTTAGTTGCTTAACTTTGATTGTTCTCCTTCATGAATGTTATCCGCCTCTTCTCATTGGCGTGATCTTAATTGTAGGAAGTTATTGTATTTTTTTTTTAAATAAGTGTCTCCATCTCTTCTCTGAGGTTATAAAAAAGAGAGGGAGAAAGAACAAAAGATTTAGAAATAAAGTTGCAAAGTGTTTTAGTTCTCTTTCATTCTGAATGATGTATCAACTTTTGAAAATAAGTGAATAAAGTTATGTTATTCTGAGCACTTAGAGTTATTTGAAATCCTAGATACACTCATCCAAGGGGGCCCACTTGGTGAGTGATCCTATGCCTTTATTAAATTTAGTTTTCCTTTTCTACTGCAGTAGACATCCTGTCATTGACTATTCCTACAGCCATTGGAACCAAATCCATTGACTGTTTCTGTAGCCAAAGCAAATAGAGTAATTCCCATTTGTCAGCTATGGGCTTAGTTAACATTTTTTTAAGTGAGTTTTATGTTAGTGCAGATTTTTCTTGTAGCCATTTAGTTTTTTAAATTCTTGGTTGCTTATCCCAAATATATTTTAGTTTCTACAGTAATGCAAGATAGCTATCGTAGGAACTTAGTGCATATATAATGCATACCATTTCAAGTAATACATCCTTGGGTTGACAATCAAATGAACTTCAGTTATGGATATAGTAACTTCATAGAGTGAATGTCCAAACTTTGGGTTGAGACTTTAACTACAGTTATTATTCCTATTGTTGGAGAAAACATGGTCCAAATGTTTCTTCAAAGTCTATTCCCTCTACTTGAAAATAACCTTTGCACACTAACCTAGATTTATGCCTAAAAACCTTACCTTCTTCATTCATTTTGTTTCGGTAGACCCACTTTGTGCCAGTGGCATTCTTATCAATAAGTCTAGGAACTAATTCCCAAGTCTTATTCTTTTCAATCTGTTGTAGTCCCTCTTCCATTGCAGCTACCCATTTCTCACTATTGATGGCCTCATTGAATGTATTAGGTTCCAGTTTAGTCATGAGGTAGAAATTAACTTGCTCATTAGTCTGAGAAAGTCTTATCATTGTGTGCACACCATCATTCTTATTTCCTATAATCTGATCTTCAGGGTGATTTTTATGCACATATCGATTGGGGAACTTGTTTGATGTTTATTTTGATTCACCGTTAGATTGAACTTCTTCTTCATCACTGGTGTCATCATACCGGTTTACTTGAGCATGTCTTCCCTTAAGCATATCTTCATCCACTCTAACATGCACACTCTCAATGAATCTTCTTAGTCTTTTATTGTAGTACTTGTAGGCCTTATTGTGAGTTGAGTAACCAAGAAAGAAAAATTCATCACTCCTGGAATCAAAGCTGCCCAAACCATCCCGATCTCTTTTGATGAAACATTTACTCCCAAACACTTCGAAGTATTTGATTGATGGCTTCTAGTCATACCATAATTCATAAGGTGTCATCCTATTATTTGTTCTCAATTGAAATCAGTTCAAGGTACATATAGTAGTATGAACTGCTTCTTTCCAATATATATCTAGTATGTTTGCTTCATTTAGTATGGTTCTTGCCATCTCCTTGTCTATCCTATTTTTGCTTTCTACCACACCATTTTTTTGTGGTGTCCTTGGAGCTGAATACTATCTTCCAATTCCATATCTCTCATAGTAGTATTCAAATTCATTTGATGTGAATTCTCCACCTTGGTCTAATCTTAGACATTTTAGCTTGCATCCACTCTCCCTATCAACCATCTGCTGGAAGATCTTGAATCTTTCATATGCTTGAGATTTTTCATGTAGGAAAGTGACCCATGTCATTCTTGAAAAATCATCAATGAAGAGCATGAAGTATCTCTCACTGGCTAAAGCTCTTGTCCTGGTTGGACCACTTAGATCTATATGTACAAGTTCAAGTGGGCTTGATTTATTATGTTCTTTAGTTTTGAAGGTCACCTTAGTATGCTTTCCTTTTATACATTCATCACAAAAGGTGCTTACTGGTTTTATGATATCCAGTATGTGTCTCACATAACCTTTCTTGCTTACTTTGACCAAACTATCAAAGTTTATGTGTCCTAATCTTCTATGCCATTGCCAACTCTCATCCACTTGTCCCATCTTGCATTGGGACTCATAGAATTCCTTTACATTGTACACATTTCTATTTGTCCTTTTTCTTTCTGCTACAATTTGACCGGTACTCCCTTTTCTTATCTGACAATCGGTAGAGTCAAAAGTGAATTTGTATCCTTTGTTGCACATTTGATGCACACTAAGTAGGTTATGCTTTAACCCTTCCACATAATATACATCATGTGCCTTCATTTTTCCATCTATATTTAGAGTACCTTTACCTTTTATCTCGATGGAGGAGTTATCTCCAAATCTTACTGAGCCTCCATTCCAATCTTCAAGCTTTATTAATTTCTTTTTGTCACCGGTCATGTGATTGGAACATCCATTGTCTACAACCCACAAGTTTCTAATAGTTCTGATACTTAATGTAAAGAGTTGATGCCAACAACTAACAGGATGAGAGGGGGGGTGAATCATACAAACTTAAACTTCCATAAAATCAATAGATTCAACCTCGGTAATATATACTTCAGCAATATAACCAAAAAAATGCTAAACATGCAAACTCATAAATAATCATCATAAAACTCATAACACTAGATTTAATGTGGAAACCCAAATAGGGAAAAACCACTATGGGATTTCAGACCCACTAAGAAATATACTCTTCTAGAGTATGCTCGATTAAAAGCAAATCCTGTTAAAGATTACAAACACATTGCTAGATGTGACCTGGTTAAGGGATTTCCCTCAGATCTGTTAGGATCTTCACTTTGTTAGAATTGACCTTGTTAAAGGATTTCGAACACTCATTTAGAATGTTACCTTGCTAGAGGGTTTACAAATAAGACTGTTAAGTCCACTTGGTTAAGATATTTCTCTGATTTTCAAAATAAACAATAGTAGTAAATATATCTGCAACTTCACAACTAAAATGCTAAAGCAGATTCTTATTTTCTCAAAACAATCTAGTCATAGGACTTATCTTGTCCCTCTGCTGGGCTCCCTACTTTGTTATTCAAGTAGGTCTTCAAGCTTCTATGCTTGGTAATCACTATGTAGTATCCCTATGCTTACACTTGCCTGCCTACATTGTTTACCAATAATTTCTTATTTATAAATAATTCTCACCACTTAATCTCCTTGATCACATTTCCCATGATCAATCTTAGCCATTAGATCTTCAATCTTGACCAGGTACAATGCATCTTTTGATCTGAAAATGTTTTACCTTACCTCGGGACTTGCAGTCCTTTCTTGGAACTTGCACAAGGTTATTGTGGTTCAATCTGAACTGTAGATCTTCCTGCCGATCTGTCATTGCCATAGATTCTTAACAAACTTCATGTGCGACATTCCAATCATTTATACATCTCTAGCTAATCATTTTCCTTCATTAAATAATGCTTGTATTCATCCAATGAGCTTTGTCATAACTCAGTTGCAACTCGGTAAATACTAAACTTTACTCGATAGACATTCCGCCTTCATTAACTGACATAGATAACCTTAGGGTTTACCGACTAGTTTCTTTTCTTGGTGACATAGTATAGTATTAACCTTACAATTAACAACATATGTAGGATACCAAAACAATCTAAACATCATGATCTCATCATTGTCTAACTCGGTAATAGTTTCCCATTGAATAACTTATTCCCCTTATTCATATTATTTTTGTGTCACTTACTGACCACTTAATTCTATTCAAATCAATCTCCTCAAGATATGGCAACATCATACTGAATCAAAAAATCAATTTGTTGACATCAATGACAAAATAATGTTATAAAGATAGTTATCATCCTTTTTCAATTATATCAAATAGTCTTCAACAACCTTCTCAATATCCTTAATGAATATCAACAATCTATCTTTCTACTAAAAATGCCAATAGTTTCTTCTCTCTACATGCAGGGAATTCTGCACAATTAGACTTGATTCAACTTTGTTCTTGTCCTTCTCAATCTAAAGTGGTTTGGCTTCTTTCTTCTTGTCTACTACAATTTCATCCATTGGTTTTGTCATCGATTTATGATCAGATTATGACTTCTTTAGCTTGGTTGCTCTAAGTTTGTAGTGTTTTGTAATGTGTCCAAAATTTTAACAATGATAGCATTTCACATTTACATTAAATGATGAGCCTTTAAAATTATTGTAGGACACCGATTGACTTCTCCTACATTCAAAACTCCTATGACCAAATCCTTTGCATTGATAAAAAACACCATCCATATCCCAGAGTGCATTGAATGGATTTCTAATTACCAAAATAATAGGGGGATTGTTCATCAATCTACAATTAGCAATTCTATGTCCAATCTTATCACACTGGTAGAGGTAGCCATGGAAGTTAGGTACATATCAATCTTGTTGCGGTGGACTAGCAGACCTTTGTCTCACTACATGTCTTCTTCTCATGTTGTCAACTTTAGTGAACCCTTCATCATCAATCTTGAATCTACCTTTATAATGTGCATTCTAGTACATTGGATGAGGATTTCAGTTCAATGGTTGAGCCTACTAGTTCACAGGGTGATTCCTTGTAGCCTCAGCATAGGTCTTCATCCCAGTATCTTTGTTGACAGTAAAGGTTTACTTCTCTTTAACTTTCACTTGAGGAAGTGAATTGTATCTCCTTACCCGATGTGTATTTGTTGTTTGAACTTTGTCCTTCTTCAAATCCTAAGCCACCGATATCTTTTGAGTGCTTTTGATTGTTCAAAATCTTGTCCAAGGCTTTAGTGCTACCCTCATATTTGCTCCTCATCTTCAATTTATTCTTGCTCTTTTCAAGATCCTTTTTGAGCCTTACAATCTCTTCTTCTAACTTTTGATTCTCCTTCTCCTTCTCTATCAAATAAGAGGATGTAACTTCACACATTCTCTTGGCCTCTTCCGATTGGAGTTTTAAATCTAAAATAATTTGATTGGACTCATCTAGGGATTGCTTCAAAAGATCTTGTTCTTCTGCAACAACATGCTTGACCTTGTTGAGTTCTCTTCTTGTTTTACTTATTTCTTCAAGAGCACTTATGAGTTCACCTTCTAATTCCACTTCAGCTTCAATATCTTCCTCTTCCTCTTCCTCATCTTCAACAACTAGTTCATCTAGTGCCATAAAGAGATCAACTTCTCTTTCATCCTCATGGCAATCCTCTTCTGATGCACTTTCTTCATCTATGGCATCATCTTCAAAGGTATATAGGCTTTTTTGCTTCCGGTAGCTTCTCCTTCCTTGCTGGTAGACTTTCTTCTCTTTGTCTTTATCAAAAAACTTGCCAGAGTTCCTTTACTCATCTCCACAGGTTTCGCCATAGGGACATTTGGTAGAAAAGTGTCCTATTTTTCCACAGTTAAAGCATTTGAGGGGTAACTTTCCTTTATACTTATTGGATCCTCTTTTAAGATTCCTCACAAAGTTTTCCACCTCTGCATCTAAGTCTTCACCAGATTCATCATGAGCACTTTCTTCCTTGCCTTTTATGATGGAGTTGAAAGCAACCTCTTTCTTGGAAGATCCTTCATCGATTGTCCTTATTTCATAAGAAGTCAAGGAGCCAAATAACTCATCCATTGAAAATATTTTCAGATCCTTGGCTTCCTCTATTGCAGAAACCTTAGTATCATACTTAGATGTGAGTGATCTAAGTACCTTTTTAAGAATAAATTCATCAACTATTTCTTCTCCAAATCCTTTGATGTTACTCACAGTTTCATCTACTCTGTGAAGATAGTTTGCAATCTTTTCTTCATACTTCACCCTCAAAACTTCAAGCTAACCTCTTAGAGTTTTCATCTTGGCCTCCTTGACCTTTACATCTCCTTCAAATAATCTTTGCAATTTATCCCAAGTCTCCTTGGTGGATGAGCAGTGCATAACCTTAACAAACTCATTATCTGTTAACCCATTTAGAATAGCATGTTTAGCCTTTGTATTGTTTTCTTGCTCCTTACCATCTAGATCTATGGGAGGAACACTAGGGACATTATATCTATTATTTACTAACATCCATACATCAAATCCTAGGGAGGACAAAGAGGTTTCCATTCTTCTACTCCAAAAATCATAGTTGGCTCTATCAAACATGGGAACTTTTAAGGAGGACTCATTTCTTGCCATTGTGTTCTTAGACCATAATCTACCTAAGATAGAGAAAGCTTTAACCAACCAGGAACCTTAGGCTCTAATACCAATTATAGAACACAAGGTGCCACTGAGAGGGGGTGAATCAGTGGTATTTAATAATCTTAACCTTTTAAAGCTAAGTGTGTGTACTTGTCAGTAGTTCAAACACTAAGTGAGTATACCAATCAGACAGAGAAAAGATCAAGATGCAAGAACTCACAAAAAATACATCACACAACACCAAATGTATGAGGAAAACCCAATGTGGGAAAAACCTTGGTGAGAAATGCTACTGGAGTCTACTACTCCAATCCAACCTCACAATGAAAATGATAGTATTACAAAGATTTAGGGCACCAACCCAAGGAGCACCAACCCTTGTTGATTTAGGGCACCAACCCAAGGAGCACAAACCCCTAACTGTTTATGGGCACCAACCCATAGGAGCACCAACCCTTGTACTGAGCTTCAACTTAGTGATGTATAATGAAATTAAAAATTATTACAATGATAACAACTTGTTACAAATGAGATTTGCAACACCTACTCAACTTCTTTCTACTAGTTACAACTCTTCTTTGTTTCATCAGTTCTTTCACTACTGATTATCAATTCACTATCTCTGATGATCCCTTACTGGTCACCCTCTTCCTTTCCTATATTCCCCTAATTCTCAACCTGCACTCTTTCACTCTATGATGCCTTCCTACTAGTTCAATCATTTCCAATTTACTTAACTTCTTACTCTCTAACTGCAAACCGGTTGCTCTGTCTTCTTTGTCTGATCCCTCTTATGCCTTGCTTCTTCCTTTCCTGATCTCCTTCAATACTAACCCTTCCTTCTTCTCTCACCATTGATGTCTTACCGGATCTTCCTTTGTCAGTTCACATAACTATTATATTCTTTGCAATTTTCTAGCTACTTCACCTTACCGGTTAAACCTCGGCTAAACTCTCTTACCAGTTACACCAACTCTTCTTTAGATACTCAACTGCAACACTCTTCTTAGTTTGATCAGCACTTTGTTCACTCAAGCACACTTCTCTATCACAACTGGCATCATCATATATAGTATTTGGTCTACATATTTATACTTGAGTTTTCCTGCCTTTCTACATTATTTAAATATTTCCCACCTACGGTTTTCTTTATTGACTTCAATCAGATTGGATCTCATCAAATCTGACCTCTAAGATCAGTATCCTGCACCAAGATGACATTGCACCACCATATCTCCTTCCATTTGCACACATTTTCTATTTTTGGCAAGAGCGACTCCTCTTTTTGTTAATCACCACTAATGTTCTAGTAGTTTACTTCTCCAGGTCGATAAGAGGATCAGATATCATGCATCGATCACCACATACGAGTCATCCATCAATCTTCATCGAGACACAATCTTCTGCAACTCATCAGTGATTTTGATAATCTTCATTTAATACCGACTAACTCTACAACTACCTTGTTGAAGCACACTTCACCGACTACTATATGTTAGCCACCTGGAGTCCATGTGTCTTTGTTGGCATCCACCTCTGCTAACTCCACTTTTTTGGTTTAAACTCACTCATCGACTAAAAATGTCCTACCAGTATCTACCTTATGCTATCGATCTTCTTACCCTACTAGTTATCCAACAAATGGTCATCTTCTATGTCGTCTCTTCACCATTCTGTCAGTTCGGTTAGGATAACTTGGATTACACCCGATACTGTGTTTACACTTTTCATGATCTGGAAATCATTCTCTCTATTAGCTTGTCTTCTGCTTGTTCATACATACTTACTAGTGAACCTGTTTACCAGTTGATACTGTAATTGACTTAATACTAATAGTCTGTAGTCTTTCAATTGTCTCTAACTATTATACATCAATCTCCTCATGTATCCTAGTTGACTACACATTTCTATGTATATTGGTGATCATGTTCCTTTCTATTGTTCCTTGCTTGCTTACTAGTAGATAATGCTTCTGTCTGCATACCGGTAACATATCTTACTTCCATGCTGCTTATGCTAGCTTACCAGTGGACCTCCATCCTAGTAACATCTCCTGCTTGTACCTTGCATACCGCTGACCTTTTATACATACTGGTTGACATCAATGACAACATAATGTCAACAAATAGGATATCTATGATGGTACGTAGTAGCCATGTATGAGGATGTGTCCTCAAGAATCATTGGATCTCACCTGACCTATATATTATAACTAATTTTTCTTCATAATGCATGGTGCTTGTGATTCCTATAACCAAATGGTCTTGGTCCATATTGGTAGTTATAAAATATCTAGTAGACATCCTCCAATGTGAGTGTCATCTCTATAATTAGAAGATGGAAGGTATATTTGTCTACATCTCATTGTTTCATCAGGGCCATAAGAAGAGTCTTGTGGTACCACATTTGAATTATATAATATATCCACAAACATGTCATACATCTAGAGGAAATTATCCTCCTCCTGAGTAAGCGTTATGATCTGACTATGAAAATATTTGTATATAGAGCTTACAATATGTTCCTGCATAGTTAGTAACTCATACAATCACAATAATCAAATATTCATATCAAAATGATCATATCAATTCTATGGACATGTCTAGCATTTGTATCTTTCATCACCACTATAACCCTTAGTATGCCTCATAGTGCTTGTTCTAGGATCATGGCACTCAATTAGGGCCAGGACACTTAGAGGGGAGCATGGCACCATAGTGGGACCTGTGTGCCCTATCTAGGGAAGTTAACTTGGCCACCTAGGTTTACATTCAAATCAACACATTGAAATCAACAAAATCACACAACAAGGTTGGTTAGCCTACCTCATCTAACAAAAGAACCTCCTCAAAATATTGCCTTAGGCCCTCCATCCTTGTGGATTGATTTAGGTTTTTGGGAAACATTTGGTAGATCCCTCTGCACTTCACAACAAAAAATATGAATAAGATAAACAAATAGTGGAAGTCCCACTATTTAAAAGGCAACTTCTTTCAAAACCCTAATTTACTATGTATTACTTATCATGATGAAGACTTGATAATTGATATGGAACCCAAATTGAGTGACTAAGATCAATGACAAATTGATCAAAATTGACAAAAGGAACAAATTGATAGATGACAATTAATAAATGATGAATGATTGATTGATGCAAAAGTGACAAGGATTGATGATTGATTAAGATTGATAAAAGGTCAACTTGATGAAAGTTGAATGACAAAAGTGTTAGGGTTTAGATAGATCTAGAGCAAACACAAATTAACAATTATATGTAGATACAAAAACAAAAAATGAAGAAAACTGCATAACACAAATAACATAGGTATTTAACGTAGTTCACCCAAGATATGATACATGCACAAAACACAACCATCCAATCTTTTCTTATTATATAGTAAATTAGTACAATACAACACATTGCCTTTACATTCCAGCCACTTATAATAAGCAATTTTTAGGGAAACACTCAAAGTGGGTTATTTTTAGGGTTTTATTACAATGTTAGTTTTTTTTCAACAAAAAAATGCCAATTTTTTTTCCTCGGAGGTTGCTCCCTCGAACCCCCACTAAGTCAAGGGCTACACCCTCCAACCCCTACTCTTGGGGACTGCCACCCCCAAACCCCTGTTCGGAGCTTGATCTAGCCCTGAACCTCGATGAGGATACATGACGAGTGTACAATACTTTCCTGATCAATCACCACCTATCAAAAATCTCCCATTGGAGACTACTTAGGCTCCACACCAAACAATGTCTCACTTGGAGACTAATCCTAGATGACACTGCTAAATTTGCAACTCCTACTGGATAAAACTCCTGAACTTGGTTGTTCCTTAATTCCATAATTTTTAGTTAAGAAGGCTAAGAGACATTGAGGAGGAAATTAGCTTCTCTCATTGGACTACCTTCATGAACATATCTGCAAGATTATCACTTGTATGAATCTTCTTAAGCCGTAACTAGCCATCCTCCAAAACATACTGTATGAAGTGGTACCTGAGCTGAATGTGTTTTGTACTCAAATGAAGAGCATAATTATTTGTAAGATGAATGGCACTCTGGCTATTATTATACAATGGGATAGCCTCTTACATCCTGCCCAATTCCTCTAGAAAATGTTGTAACCAAATCATCTCCTTGCTAGCTTCAATAGCAGCTACATACTCAGTTTCAGTGGTTGAAAATGCAACAATCTTTTGTAGTCTATAAATCCAACTAATTGTAGTTCCCACTATAGTAAAAAAATACCCTACAATACTCCTCCTTCTATCAATATCACCTGCAAATTAGAGTAAACATATCCATGTAGCATAGCATTTGATCCTTGGAAACATAATGCCTTGCTAGTAGTACCTCCCAAATACTTGAGAATCCATTTGACAACATTCCAATGTTCCATTCTTGGATTTCTCATATACCTGCTCACAACTCCCATTATATTAGCAATATCTGGACTTGTGCATATGATCACATACATCAGACTACCAACATCTAATGAATATGGGATGTTAGACATTTTATTACCTCTTCTCGTGTCTTCAGACACATCTCCTTAGTCATATTAAAATGACTAGCCAAAGGTGTACTAATTGCTTTTTTATTCTGCGTGTTAAATATGTTCAACACCTTATTTATATACTCACTTTGGGACAATGTTAACATTTTATTTTTTTGTCTCATGAAATCCTCATACCAAGGATTTTCTTAGTTGCACCCAAATCCTTTATAGAAAATGACTTTGCTAATTTCTATTTAAGTTCAGTTATATGTTGCATGTTAGACCAAGAAACAAGCATGTCATCAACATAAAGTAACATGATATTATGATTGCCATTATCTAATCTCTTAAAACAAACACAATGATTAGAATGACATATGTGGTAACCTTGTTTAGCCATGAAACTATCAAATTTTAAATATCATTGTTGGGGTGCTTGCTTTAGGCCATACAAACTCTTCTTCAACCTGCACACTAAGTCCTCCTCACCTTTGACCTCATATCCCTATGGTTGTTGCTGTTAGGATTCCCACAGATACTGAGAGGGGGGGGGAGGGAGGGGATGAATCAGTATCTAACCGGTATATCAAATTGCACATGTAGGAAGGCCAAGTGCCTAGAGCCCACTGCTCAAAATAGAAGTCTCACTGACTTGTAAAATGGATTATACAAATCCAGTGTCTTGTATTGCTTCAAAATAGCATCTATAATGCCAAATCCAGTACCGATTTCTACTCTGCTTCTTACATAAACCCTTAACCTATAATTCGCATAATAGGTCTGCCTTATTTTGCTTAATTACATTCTTCCAACTCTCAACTATCTATCTCTCAATGTCCTACAATAAACTCTTATATGAATGAGTCATTTTACATTATGCCAAGTTGTCTTACAAATATTTTACAATAATAAACAAAATATATTATAACAAAAATCCCATCGGCCTCTGTGCCAGTATGCTTCCTTTCTCTACCGGTGCTAGTAGTTTGAGTGCCGGTGTAGAGTCTATTCTTGCTAGTGCCGGTGTAATGCCTTGCCAATGTCATAGGACTATAAGGTTGCCATCAATGAAAAAACCTTCAATCACCTTCAATGTCTCATTGGAGTGTGCATATGCCAACAACTGCATGTATATTTCCTCCTCTAAATCCCCATGGAGAAAAGTTGTTTTAACATCTAGCTGTTCAAGATGCAAGTCTTTTGTAGCCACAAGACTTAGAATAGTTCTAATTGAAGTCATTTTTACAACTGAAAAAATATTTCATCAAAATCTATACCCTTTTTATCTGCAAAACCTTTAACCACGAGTCTAGATTTATATCTTTTTTGTCCTCCATCCTCCTACTTTATCCTATAAACCCATTTATTTGGCAAGGCTCTTTTTCCTATAGGTAATGGGACTAAGTCCTAGGTCTGATTCTTCATCAAGGAATCCATTTCCTCTTTCATGCCTAGCTTCCACTATTGTTTGGCATCCACTTGCATTGCTTCTTCATATCCTTCTCGTTCACCAGGGTTCACTAGAATCAGTTAATAAAATAGAATACAAAGAAGGAGAAAATATTTTAGTAGGTCTACTTAACCTTGTAGAACATCTAACACTTGCAGGAGTTTGTGGGATATTTTGTTGTTGTTGAGCATCAGGTACCAATGACATTTTATTTTCTGGAATCTAATCCAACACCACATATTCCTTTTTAACCTGTTCATGCTTCTTTTCCTGCATTTGTTCTTTATACATGACCTTCTCATTGAATATAACATCTCTACTTCTAATTATATTTTGATTTTCAAAATCCCATAACCGATAACCAAAGTCACCCATTCCATATCCAATGAAGGTACATTTTTGAGATTTGGCATCAAGCTTGCTTCTATTCTCTTTATCAACATGGACAAAAGCTTCACAAACAAAGGTTTTTAAATTATTTTTTTACCTTTTTACCAGTCCATGCCTCCTCTGGAATGCCACCATTGATAGGGTTTGAAGGCCCTCTATTTATCAAATAAACAACAGTATGTACAACATCTACCCAAAAATGTAGGGGCAGTCCAACATGCAATCTCATGCTCCAAGCATGCTCCACGATTGTCCTATTCATTCTCTCAGAAACACCATTTTCTTGTGGGGTTCCTAGAACCGTCTTTTGCCTTCAGATTCCATTGAAAGAATAGTAATATTCAAATTCTTTGCTGCAATACTCACCTCCATTATTAGATTTGAGACACTTCAACCTTTTTCCTGTCTCGCTCTCAACCAAAGCTTTCAATTTCTTAAATGTTTCAAAAACATCTTATTTCTATTTTAGGAAATATATCCATGTTTTTCGAGTTGCATCACCTATAAAAATAACATAATAAAAAGAGCCACCAAGAGATGATACCTGAGTCGGTCCCCATACATTTGAATGCACAAAATCTAATTTCTCACTCTTCTTCTCTTTTCCAACCTTTAGAATTATGACTCTTTTTTGTTTACCATAAACACAATTTTCATATAATTCTAAATCAATCTTCTTCAATCCTGACAACAAATTTTTAGAGTGAAGGATTTTCATCCCTTGCTTAATCATGTGGCCAAGTCTATGGTACCACAGTTTTGAATCTGTCCTTGGAACATCTATTGTAGTCGTCCCTCCAACAACTTTTTTTGTAGCAGCTAGGGTAGAATAAGTATTACTAGTACACAATTACAATGTGCGTACCTTTGCACCTTTAGTGACCTTCCAGACATTGTCTATGAAGGTAACTATGCAGCCTTCACTACCCAGTTGACCTGTAGAAATTAAATTTCTTCTTAAATTAGGAACATGTCTTACCTCTTGCAACAACCAATCATTTCCATTTTGTAACTTGATTTTTATCTTGCCTTTTCCAAGAATTTGACAGGGCTCATCATCACCTAGATATACCTATCCAAAATCACCATGAACATAATCTAGAAAATATTTTCTATGGGATGTAGCATGAAATGAAGCCCCTAAATCTAACACCCAAGAATCATTAACATTATCTAAACACAGGATCAAGGCATCTTGTAAAGTATTACTTGCAACATTAGCTTCCTCACTATCATCTTCATTTCCATCTCCTTCTTTGTTTTTTTGAGACCAACAATGTTTCTTTAAATTTCCTGGCTTTCCACAATATCAACAATCCTTTCTTCCTCTAGATTAAGAGCGATATTTCTTTGAATTCCCTCATGACTTCTCATGCCCAAGGTCTTTTCCTCTTTCCTTTGATCTTCCCCTGTTCTCAACATTCAAAACAGTTCCTGATGATGTTGAAGTCTCACCCATTATTTTCCATCACATTTCCTCACTTAGGATAACACCAACAACATCATCAAATTTCAAATTATTTGAACTAGAGACAAAGTTACTTATAGCTATAACTAATCTATTCAAGCTTTCTGGCAAAGAACATAAAATTAAGAGAGTCCTAACCTTTTCATCAAAGTTAACATTTACATATGTCAATTGGCTGGTAATTGTATTAAATTCATTTAAATGATCTACTACAGATCCTCCCTCACTCATTTTCATATTAAACAAATGCTTCAAAAAAAAGACCTTATTCGAAGCTATTTTTTCATATAGTTTAGCTAGTGCCCCCATGAGATCTAAATTTGTTTTTACTTGTGATATATTGAATGCTATAGATAGTGCAAGGCACAACTGTATGGTTCCTAGTGCCTTTTTATCCATAATATCCCATTCTTCATCTAACATCATGGTCAGTTTCTTCGACTTTCCTTCCAGTGGCTGCCATGATCCTTTTGATATAGGTAATCTTCCATCTTCATTTTCCATAACTAATAATTTTGGCCATTGAACTTCTCGACCTTGAATTTGGTTTCATCCATTTCTCCCACTCAAAATAGAAAGTCCCTACCAATTTACAGAAATACACGGCTCTGATATCGGTTGTTAGGGTTTAGACAGATCTGGAGAAATCACAAATTAACAATAATATGCACATACAAACACAAAAGATGAAGAAAAATGCATAACACAGATAACATAGAGATTTAATGTGGTTCACGATGGGCTACATCTACAAAAAACAACCATCCAATCTTTTATTATTATCCAGTAAATCAATACAACACAACACACTGCCTTTACATTCCAACCGCTTGTAATAAGTGATTTTTAGGGTAACAAAAGATCAATGATGAATCGATAAGAAAACTAATAATTGACAATTGAAAAAGGATCCAAAATTATTGATAAATTGTTTGATAATTGGATACTGATTGAAGATGACAAAGATCTAGGACAAAACCCTAATTCAACATTGATTAGGATTGATGATGTCCAATTGACATAATGAGTTGATCATGACTGCCAATTGCAATTTAGAAATGATATTGACTAGACCTAATTTGAAAAGCAAGAGATTAGAATGAAATAGGAAAGAAATTCAGAGTAAAAATGCAATGTTGACAAACAATAAATATTGAATGCGCAACATAGAAGAAATGTTAATAAGATGCAAAAACCCTAAAATAAAGTCACTTGGACATGTTAAAGTATGACATCGCTAGTGTTGACCATTTTTAGATGCCTACATTTTTCCCCTCTTTGAGACAATGTGATTATA
The DNA here is from genome assembly GCF_030272615.1 of Cryptomeria japonica. NCBI lineage: Eukaryota > Viridiplantae > Streptophyta > Pinopsida > Cupressales > Cupressaceae > Cryptomeria > Cryptomeria japonica. Next base: position 143,295,140 of record NC_081409.1, read on the forward strand.
CGTGTTGTTTCAAAGAACAATCAAGAAATATTCCATAGACAATGGCAAGGTATATGTATGCCCCATCAAGAAATTGACTGGAAAAATCCAGAAAAGATGCTAGTTGATCAACAATGATGACATGAAACCATTAGTTTGAATAGACTGAAAATCAGAGATCAGATGCACAAGATGAAAGCCTTCCAAGGCACAAAAGAATGTGACAAATACAACTTGGGAAGGGTGCACATCGATTTAGGCACTTGAAAAGGTTATAAAAGAAGATAGGAGGGGTGAGAAAGACTCATTTTCAATAACTAGGCAAATTTTAAGCTCTAGACTAAGGAGATTGCAAAATGAGGGTGAACATTCTAGTGGCATATCACCTCGGGAAATGTGTAGATAGCTTCAGATGAATAGAGGGTGAAGGACCACAGGTAAGGACCTCAAAAACCCATGTGTTAATTTTATTTGCATTCATTTCTAGGACATGTTGGGGGATGTTCTAGGGACAACAAGGAAGACCTGCGCCTATGTAGGCATGTTCTGAGTTTGTCTTGAGATGTTTTGCACTTGTGTTGATGACACAAACATAGAATACTAAAACAGAAGTGCAAGAGTGCATGAAGGTAGGTGTTAGACCAAGAATGAGAGCCAAGGGTTAGCCGATGAAACTGATAGGAGTCCTAGGGAAGAGGAGACCTAAATAGGATTGGATAGGACATAAATGCACACAATTTGGCATGCAAAATGACAAAATCCTATATTAGGAAGAAACCCTAAAACTAACAAATTGATGTCCCAATGTTGAAATATATTAAACAATATCCATTGATAACCCAGGAGAACATGTTGAATTGCTTTGAGTTATGCCAAAAATTAAGGACGATAGATAGAGACATACTAGGAGCACTTGGATTGCTTAATACCAGTAAACTAAACTTTTATGTCGGTAGATAGTTTTATCAGTTAATTACAGTACTGGTAAATATTAATGCATGAAATAGAAAGACAATAACATCCACAACACATAACACCAATATTTGTATGTGGAAACCCTATAAGGGGAAAAACCACGATGGGAAACCTTATTCACAATCAGATGATACTACTGTAGATAGTATGTGTATACAAATGGGGTCTACACATGCAGAAAGGTTAAGTGCCTAGAGCTCACTGCTCAAACATAAATAGGAGTCACACTGACTACAATTGGATGGTTAAATCCAATAAAGATGTATTGCTCAAAATAGCATCTTACTATGCGAGATTCAGTACTGGTGTAGTTTTGATTATCTTCACAAAAACCTTGCTTCACCTTCAAATGATTTTTGGGTGTAAAGCTCTGCTTATTCTCGCATATACCGAATTATTTCTTCCTTTGCATTTCACACTTGATCTTACAAATAAGATCTTACATTTATATCATAATCTAAGACCAATTTTAGTAGGTCGGCTCTAAAGGATATTACAATAAAATCAATTTACAAATAAAACAATATCCGATGCAATAACCAATTCAACATGTCGGCTTGATGAATTTACAACAATAATAAAACATCTCCATAGCATGTCGTGCTGATCTGGAATAGATAAGCCTGTCGATATATAACTTGGACCTATTTGTCGGTAACAACAAATATGCAAATATGAATATGCTAATGGACAAATCTCCAAGACAAAGTGTCCAAATGATGTCTTCGACATAACCATGTGTTTTTCATGCCATTCCAAGTGCTAGTGAACACCATATCCTTCTGGTGTACAAGATACCGGTGACTATGCATAAGTCACTTGCTTGCCAGTGAACATTTCCGATTCTTCAAAGTGCCAGAGATGATAAGTGTTGGCATCAATGACAAAACCATACCAAAATACCAACAATCTCTCCCTTTGGCATTGATGGCAACACAAGATGGAAAAACCATCAAAGTGCCAAATAGAAATGCCAAATACCAAAAACCAACAATCTCCCAAAAAGAGATCATGCCTAGAAATAAAAGTTTAGATACAGAGAGTAATCAATCATCTCAAAGTAACAATTTCTTCCTCAATGAATAATCTCTCCCAAAAGATAAAGTGTTTTTCCATAGATATCTCTCCCCTTTTGACATCAAATGCCAAAGCCAATAAAAAACCAGATTCGGATACAAAATACTAACCAATTCTGTATACCAACTACTCCCCCTGAGAAGTAGCTTCCTCATCAAAGCCAGAGTAAAAGATTTCTCTATTAATTCTGTCGGTTGATGACAAACATCAACTATCTAAGTCTCTACCGGTGGGGGTATGTCCCCAAGTGGATCTCTGAGATATTCAAAGGTCTCCTTAGGCAGAGGTTTAATGAAAGTATTTACAATCTACTTTTTAGTATTCACATAAACCAGTTTTACTTCTTTTGCTTCACCATTCTCTTTCAAAAAATTTAGTTTGATAGAAACATGTTTGGTTTTAGAATGTAATATAGGGTTCTTAGATATATTAATTTTTGTAGTGTTATCACTATAGATAGTTATGGGTTCCTTGCATTTTACCTTTATGTCCTTCAACATTTTCTTAAGTCATAGTACCTATGTATAGTTACTTGCTGCTGCAACATATTCTGATTCTGCTATTGATAAAGATGTACAACTTTGTTTCTTACTCAACCAAGAAAAAATGCTCCACCAGTACTGCTTTTTCTGGCATCCACATCTCCCTCCCAATTTGCATCTGTGTATGCATATAATTCAAAGTTTTCATCTCTAGGATACCATAAACCAATATTTGTAGTGCCTTGTAAGTACTGGAAAATCCTTTTTACTGTTGATTCATGATTTTCTCTAGGATTACTTTGAAATCTTGAAACAATACATACTACATTCATAATATTAGGTCTTGTTTGTGTTAAATACAGAAGGCCTCCTGTCATAGATTTGTACCTAGTTAGATTAATAGGTGTAGATTCATCCCTTAGTGATAATTTGTCATTTGTAGTCATAGGTGTGCTTATCGGTTTAGAGTTCTCCATCCCAAATTTATTTAGTAACTCCTTCAGGTACATGGATTGACTCAAGAATATACCTGTATCAGTCTGTGAAATATGCAATCCTAAAAAGAATTTTATTTCTCCAATCATAGAAATATAAAATTCTTGCTGCATTTCAATAGAAAAGTCTTTACATAATCCATCTTCTCCTCCAAAGATTATATCATCAACAAAAACTTCTATAACCAAGATGTCATCATTAGTCACTTAGTAGTATAAGTTGCTATCAGCATTACCTTTAGAAAAACCAATCTTCAAAAGATACTTATCCAATCTTGCATACCAAGCTCTTGGAGCTTGCTTCAACCCATACAAAGTTTTTCTTAACCTGCAAACCATATCTTTGTTATTTGTCAAAGAAAATTCATCAGGTTGTTCAATGTAAACTTTTTCTTCAAGATCTCCATTTAGAAATACACATTTAACATCCATTTGATATACTTTGTAGTTCTTGTGTGCTGCAAAAGCCAAGAATAATCTGACTACCTCAATTCTAGCTACTGGTGCAAAGCTTTCATTATAATCAATTCCTTCTTTCTGAGAATATCCCTTATACACTAGTCTTGCTTTATTCCTAATTACCTTACCATCTTCATTAAGTCTGTTTCTAATTACCCATTTTGTTCCAATCACATTTTTGTCTTTAGGCCAGGGAACTAATGTCCATGTCTTATTTTTCTCAATTTGTTCTAGTTCTTCTTCCATAGCTTTAATCCAGTATTTATCTTCACATGCCTCCTTAAATGATGATGGTTTAATTTGAGAAATAAGACATACCTCTTCATTTTCCAGTCTTCCTCTTGTCATAACTCTTTTATACTTGTTTCCAATTATCTTCTTCAAAGTGATTCAGTCTTAAATACCGAGGTGTCTTTGTTTGTTGTTGTTCCTCAGTTACAGTGGAATTTTTAGATGATACCAGTGTAATTGGATATTCATTCTATATTGGTGGATTCACTGTAGGTTCATTTGACAGTATTTATGTTGCCAGTTTAGAGTCTATATAACTTGAAGTTCCTCTAAATTTTTCATCAATCTTCACATTTATACTCTCAACAATTTTCTGCAATCTCTTGTTAAAACATTTGTATGCCTTGCTCTTAGATGAAAAACCAAGAAATATTCCTTCATCACTTCTAGGATCAAATTTTCCAATATACTCATCTCTTCTAATATAACATTTACTTCCAAATATTCTGAAATATTTCAGAGTAGGAGTAATACCAAACCATAATTCGTGAGGGGTCTTACCGGTTTCTCCTTTGATGTGAACTTTGTTGAATATGTAGACCATTGTGCTTACTGCCTCTCTCCAATATACATGTGGTAGATTTGCTTCAGATAACATACTTCTAGCTGCATCCAAGATAGTTATGTTTTTCCTTTCTACAACTCCGTACTGCTGTGGTGTCCGGGGTGCTGATAACTATCTTCTGATTCCATTCACTTCATAGAATGCATTTAATTCCTTAGATGTAAATTCTCCTCCTTGAATCTGATCTTAGACATTTGATTTTCTTACCGGTTTCATTCTCTACCATTGCTTTGAATAGTTTGAATTTCCCAAGTGCTTCTGATTTTTCTTTGAGAAAAGTAACCCAAAACATTCTAGAGTAGTCATCAATGATTAACATGAAATATCTATCACCTTGTAAGCTTTTAGTTCTAGCTAGACCACATAAATCGTTGTGAATTAAGTCAAGAGAATTATTTGATTTTTATAGAATACTTTTAAAAGATGCTCTAACTTGTTTTCCAAATTGACATTCCTTACATACTGGATTGTGAGGTTTGACAATCTTAGGTAAATCTCTAACTGCCTTAGTAGTACTGATTTTTACCGTGCAATCAAAATTTACATGATAGAATCTCCTATGCCATAGCCAACTTTCATCAATATTTTCAATCCAGCATTTCTTTTCACTATTATTCAAATGAAAGATATTACCTCTAGTTTAATTACCAGTTGCGATTTCCAAACCAGTTCTATTCATAATTTTGCATTTTCCATTCTTGAATTGTAACTGAAATCCTTTCTCAACTAATTGACCAACACTCAAAAGATTATGATTTAATCCTTCTACATAGTAAACATTGTCAGTATTATGCTTACCATCAATAGATATTGTACCTTTACCTTTGATCAAACAAGCTTTGTCATCTCCAAGTCTTACCAGACCTCCATTATATTCCTGAAAGTTCAAGAATTTACCTTTATCACCAGTCATGTGATGTGAGCATCCTAAATCAATGATCCATTCATCCTTAACTTCAACTTTAGCTGCCAGGGCCTACTCTATTGGTTGAACAGTAGGTGCCTGTTGATCTTCTACTATAGCAAAAAAAACCCATCCATTTTCTACCAGATCTTCATCAGAATCATCAATGTCTCCTTCATCAGCAAGATAACAAGATTTATCTTTATTCTTCTTAAATTTGAATCTTTGATATTTAGGGTTAGGCTTGTATGTTCTCCTAGCTTCTTCTCTTAGTCTAGCATGTCTATTAGGGCATCTAGAAGCCATATGACCAATCTTATTATAGTTAAAGCATTTAAAGGGTGCTTTACCTTCATACTTACTTCCAACTGGACCTTTAGACATTTTTATTGCAAATAGTGCTTCAAGTTCTTCAAGTTCTTCATTTTCTCTCCTAATTTCCCCAAGTTCTCTTGCGTAAAAGGCTTTCCAATCAGAATTGTCAAATGATGGTGCAGATGATGTTGATGCCTTAAAAGCTAAATATATCTTTATAGTAGCAACATGACCAAATTCCTCAATTTCAAAATATGAAAGTTTTCCAATCAATGTATCCCTAGTTACCGATGTATAAGGCATTGTTCTTAACTCACTTATAGCAGTAACCTTCATTTTATATGCTGGTGGCAATCCTCTTAAAACTTTTGAAACAATTTCATCTTCACTTAAGGTTCCTCCACAACATTTAATACCCAAAACAATTTCATTTACTCTTTCCATAAAAGCAAAAACCCTTTCATCTTCTTCCATTTTCCGATTTTCATACCTAACCCGAAGGCTTTCAAGTTTTACAATTTTGACTATAGAATCTCCTTCATTCAATGTTTCCAAGTGATTCCAAATAGCTTTAGCAGTTGATCTATCTGATAATCCCATGATTTGTTGATCTGATAATGTGCTCAAAAGCTCTTCTCTAGCTTTGCAATCATTTTCCTCATCTTTTCCTAAGGTAGGTGGATTAGGCTGACCAGAAGTAGGAGCAATATAGCCATTCTTTGTAACTTCCCAGATGTCCTTTCCAATGCAATTCAAATGTGTCTCCATTATGATCTTCCATATGCCATAGTTGGTTGAATCAAGTTTAGGACTGTGCTTCCTGAAATAGTTAGTAGACATTGGATCTCGTCAAGCTGTTAAACTTCTATAAAAAGAGGACTAGGCTCTGATACCAATTGTTAGGTCCCGGAGACAACTGAGAGGGGGGGGGGGGGTGAATCAGTTGTCAAATAAATTCAAACCAAAACAACTTAACCAACTATAATGCTTAATACTAGTAAACCAAACTTTTATGCCGGTAGACAGTTTTATCAGTTAATTTTAGTACTAGTAAAGATTAATGCATGAAATAGAAAGACAATAACATCCACAACACATAACACCAATATTTGTACATAGAAACCCTATAAGGGGAAAAACCATGGTGGGAAACCTTACCCACAATTAGATGATACTACTGCAGATAGTATTTGTATACAAATGGGGTCTACACATGCAGAAAGGCCAAGCACCTAGAGCTCACTGCTCAAACACAAATAGGAGTCACCGAATTATTTCTTCCTTCGCATATACCAAATTATTTCTTCCTTCGCATTTCACACTTGATTTTACAAATAAGATCTTACATTTATATCATAGCCTAAGACCAATTTTAGTAGGTCGACTCTAAAGGATATTACAATAAAATCAATTTACAAATAAAACAATATCCGATGTAATAACTATTTCAACATTTCAGCTTGATGCATTTACAACAATAATAAAACATTTCCATAGCATGGCATGCTGATCTGGAATAGATAAGCCTCTCGGTGTATAAACTGGACCTATTTGCTAGGAACAACAAATATGCAAATATGAATATGCTAATGAACAAATCTCCAAGACAAAGTGTCCAAATGATGTCTTCGACATAACCAAGTGTTTTTCATGCCATTCCAAGTTCTTGTGAACATCATATCTTGTCAGTGTACCAGATACCAATGATTGTGCATAAGTCACTTGCTTGTCGATGAACATTTCTAATTCTTCAAAGTGCTAGAGATGATAAGTGTTGACATCAATGAAAAAACCATACCAAAATACCAACAAATTTATGATCCTTTGAAAGAAATGGACGTGTTATGCATGCTATTCAAGTGTGAGCCAGATGACATAGAGGTCATGGAGAGAGAGATCCGATGGGAGATCATGGTAGTAGAGTTTGATAGACGATATGTTGTAATTGCCATGGTGATAACATGTCTACTAGTAGTGGATAGATGAGGGCACAATTTCCCTATTGGATGGGAAATATTTCTTGAGAGGATGTGCACAAAGAGCGTCGTGTATGCATGGGGACCATGTATGCTTAGCACGGTGTACTTTCAGCTATATCAGATAGCCTATCAAGGTGTACATACTCTTAGCTATCGTGTGACATTACTCCAGGCATGGGATTTTGAGCACATAGAAATTTTTAGAATGAATATAGACAAACAAGAGATACTGGATCAACCTTATGTATACTACTATAGAGGTGCATTGAGTTAGGCTGGTGTAGGAGCACCTAGGCTTTTAGTGCATTTTCAAAATTTGGTGTGATAGTCTATATTTTGGATTAGGTTTGTGAATAATGGACTACTCAGAGGTCCACATGTGTGTTGAATATTAATTTGAAGGATGATTGTCAACTAGGTTCTTTGTTTGCTCGAATTTGGCCTATGAGCCCTTGTAAGCCTAAAATGGCATGAGTTTGCATTTTGATGTAAAATTTCTTGGAAAGCCTTATTAAGAATTTAGGAATGTCATTTTAATGTCATGTAGTCATCCTAGGAGGTTTAGGATGAGTGGCAATGCATAAAATATAAAAATGCACATTTGAGCAAAAGTTGTCATTATCACTCAACAACATTTTGCAACTTTTGAGCAACTTTTGCATTTTTGAGCACACTGGTGGTTAGGAAACTGATGAAGATTTAATTAGGATACATATGACATAAAATTATCTGAGAATGATTATAAATGGGTTGGCAAAAGCCTTGAGCAAGTTTGAATAGATTGTGAAGACATTTTCCAGATTTTACATTGTAATTTTCTCATCTTTTGAGCAGCAGTCCGTACCAAATGAATTGACCTTGCTACTATTATTTCATGAATTTTTGGTGTATGAAATTATAGTGCTCAAAAAATATTTTTAATTATTTTTAGTTCAAGTTTGAAGTGTTGTTAAATTTGCATTTCTCTCGACTTCAGAAAGTGTTTAAGAGCCCAGTTATGCTTCTAGCTTGAAGTCCCTTTAGTTTTGCTCAATAACCCTTGGGAGTCAAGATATGGAACCCTTGTACATCATAAATATGTTTTGTGTTGTCTTGGAAGTATTTGAGAAGCAACTTTCCATCCTTTCCTAGGCGAGCTTAATCATAGCCCAGTAAGGAAAATGATTGAAATGTTGCATATGCTTGCAGGGATGACCAATTGTGGAGGTGCCAAGTGTTTGGAATGAGAGAGTAATGTGTGTCAAAGTCTATGTGAAAAGGTGGAGGTGTGAAAGAATATAGAAAACTATAAAACCCATTGGAGAAGACTTCTAAGTCCCAAACCCTCTATAAATGCCATTTTTGGGTTCCATACCAGTACGAACAAACCTGACTATCTCATCTAGTGGATCCAAAAGTTCATCCAAAAGGGTACTCATATCACCAAAGATGTTGGAAGGTTCTTTGAGTGATTTCCCAAAAACCGGTAAGGTAGGGCTAATTGGGGCTCTAGGGCTACTAGGCTTAGAAAATAGGAGAAAGAGGGAACGATGAAGAAATGATAGAAAGCCAATTGAAGAACCAGTTGAATGGCATGGAAAAACCTTTAGAAAACCCTTTACAACCCTTGCAAGTACATTTTAGAGGATTGCATAGCTTAAAGGTTGGATTTACCCTTGTGAATCTCAACCATGTTGAAGCAACTATTGAGCACAACTTGATAGGGAGCACTCCAAGAGAGTTTGAGTGTTTTGGTTTGTTAAAAGACAATCTAAGAGTGAAAGGATCCCACTAAAATATCACCCAAATACCTATTGATCAAGGTGAAAATCTCCTTGAGAGTCCCTCCCCATCAAAGTGGTATCAGAGCAAGCTAAGATTTGGGAAGAAGCTGGTTCATATCAGAGAGTAAGTCATTAGGAGAAAATAGCCTTAGTATGGTGACCAATGCAGAGTTATCCAAGAAGGTAGAAGATCAAGAGGAAGAGAATAGACTCCTCAGGGTAATATTACAACAATTGGAGAGTAAACTAGATGCAGTTGAAGACAAGTCTGAGAAAGTGACAATCAAAGTCAATGAAGGGAAGGGTAAACAAGTAGTAGAAGAGGATAGAACACCTGAACTAGATCCTATTCTACTAGAAGAACCTTTCCTTAGAGCCATCAAAGCCTTAGGAGGTAAATCCCTAGAAGGAGTGCCACATTTTTGTGGAAAAATGGAACCAGAAGTAGTCATGGAATGGATTGAAGGATTGGAGAATCACTTTGAATGTGATGGGATTAGTGAGGCACAAAAAGTGAAGTTAGCCAAATCTAGATTGAGAGGAGAAACCTTGACTTGGTGGAAGTTAATCCAAGAGGAGAGACAAAAGGAGGGTAAGAACCCAATTGTGACTTGGAAAGGAATGCTAGCCAAGGTGAAAGAAGCATATATCCCTGAAGACCATGAAATTCAATTGCAGAAAAGGAGACAAAACTTGAGACAAAGAGAACTAGATGTGATAAGCTACACTGAGGAATTTCAGAAGTTGTGTTTGAAATCTAAGGTGGTGGAAGATGAAAGTATCAAGGTAGCCTAGTACTTGAATAGCATAAGATGGAATATACAAGAAGAGTTGAGTTTTTTGTGTCATAGTACTATTCATAAGTTCTATCAATTGGCACTCAAAGTGGAAGAGAAATGAAATAAGAAACAAGAGAAAAGTAATAGAGGTAGAGGTAGGGGAAGAGATGGAAGAGGTCATAGAGGTAGCTATGGTGGAAGAAGTATACCCCAAAGATCCCAAGGGGAATCCAAGTTGGTAGAGAAAAGTGGGGATTCCAATAGCAAGAGCAACTATAGAGGAAGGGGGTCTAGCAACTCTAGTAGAGGAAGGTCTAGTGGATTAGGAAGAGGGTCCTATTTTGCCACAATGAAGTGCTACAATTGCCACCAACTTGGATACCTGGCCTGTAGATGTCCTGAGAAGTCTTCTTCATCCCAAGGAGGTGAGAGGAGAGTAAATTATGTTCAAGAAAATGTAGCAAATATGAAGGCATCAGAAGTGAGTTTAGATTCAGAGGTTGGTCAAAATCTCATGATAAGAAGAGTCTTGATTAAAGAATTGGTTAAGGAGGAACCTAACTAAAGGAGATCCTTGTTTAGGATAAAATGAAAGATTATGGGTAAAGTATGTAGAGTGGTGGTGGATTCAGGTTCCACTGATAACATAGTGTCAGAAGAAGTAGTGAGTAAGCTTAATGTACAAAGAATCCCACATAGTGATCCTTATAGGGTTACCTGGCTCAATAAGGGGCAACATGTTCTAGTGAATGAACAAACTTGGGCGGAGTTCACTATAGGAGGCTACAACGATAGAATCTTGTGTGACATCTTGCCAATGGATGCTTGCCACCTACTCCTAGGTAGGCCTTGGAAATTTGAGTAGAAAAAGAAATACACCATTGGGAAAAGAATTCCTACACTTTTCAAAAGGATAGAATCACCTATAAAATTCAGTCCATAGGAGACCAAGAAGAGGGCAGATCAAAAGGTCCCAATGTGATGTTGGTTGGTGAGAAGGAGTTCATTAACACTCTCAAGGAAGGAGAAGGAGTGGAGTATGCACTTGTAGTAAAACCAAAAGAAGAGAGAAAGGAGAAGAAAGTAAGCATTCCCAATGAAGTGAAATAGATTCTAAATCAATTTAAGGATATTATCAGTGATGGAACACCAACAAACTTACCTCCTTAATGTGCCATAAGTCACCAAATTGACTTCATAATAGGAGCCTCATTGCCTAATAAGGCAACTTATAAAATGACACTGAAGCAGAATAAAGAGGTAGCTATGAAAATGTAAGAACCCTTGGACAATGGTCTGATAAGGAAGATCATCAACCCATGTGTAGTTCTCACCATTTTGGCGCCAAAGAAGGGAGGTACTTGGAGACTTTGCACTGATTCTAGAGCCATAAACCAGATTACAATCAAGTATAGATTTCCCATTCCAAGGATTGAAGATTTAATGGATTGTTTAGGAGGTGCTGAATACTTCACCAAGATATACCTCAAGAGTGGTTACCACCAAATTAGAATCAAGGAGGGAGATGAATGGAAGACAACATTCAAGACCACATAAGGACTTTATGAATGGCTTGTTATGCCATTTTGACTCACAAATGGCCCTAGCACATTCATGAGACTCATGAATGAAGTACTCAAGGACAATATTGGTAAATTTGTTATTGTTTGTTTAGATGACATCTTTATTTTTATCAAGTTTAAAGATGTGCACCTTAAGCATATAGAGATTGATTGAAGAAACTATGTGATGAGCAACTAACCATCAATTTGGAGAAATGTGAGTTCATGAAACAGGAATTGATATATCTTGGGTTTGTAATCTCAAGTGGTGATTTGAAGACGGATACCTCTAAGGTGGAAGCCATAATCAATTGGCCTACACCTAGAACAACAAGTGAAGTGAGGAGTTTTCATGGTTTGGCACAATTTTATAGGAATTTCATTAGAGGATTCAGTGAGATATATGCACCTATGCTTGACACAGTCAAAGGAGGCATGAAGACTAAGTTTCAATAGACCAAAGAAGCACAAAGAGGATTTGATCTCTTGAAGACAAAGGTGGTTACTCAACTAGTACTAGTTCTTCCAAGATTTGATAAGCTTTTCACCATTAAATGTGATGCAAGCAATATAGCAGTTGGAGCAGTCTTAAGTCAAGACAATAGACTGGTTGCATTTTTCAGTAAGAATCTCAATGATGCCAAGAAAAGGTATTCTTCTTATGATTTGGAGTTATATGCACTTGTTCAATCACTTAGGAAATGGAGGCATTATTTGCTGCCTAAATAATTTGTGGTTTATACTTGTTAGGTCCCAGAGACAAATGAGAAGGGGGGGGGGCGAATAAGCTGTCAAATAAATTTAAATCAAAACAACTTAACCAACTTATAGCTTAATACTGGTGAACCATTCTTTTATACCGGTGGACAGTTTTATCAGATAATTGCAATATCGGTAAAGATTAATGCATGAAATAAAAGGACAAAGTCATCCACAACACATAACATCAATATTTGTAATTGGAAACCCTGTAAAGGGAAAAACCATGGTGGGAAACCTTACCCACAATCAGATGATACTACTACAGATAGTAAGTGTATACAAATAGAGTCTACACATGCAAAAAGGCCAAGCGCTTAAAGCTCACTGCTCAAACACAAAATAGGAGTCACACTGACTACAATTGGATGGTTAAATCTAATAAGGATGTACTGCTCAAAATAGCATCTTCATATGCTGGATTTAGTACCGGTGTAGTTCTGATATGCTTTCAATAAAACCTTGCTTCACCTTCAAATGATGTTTGTGTGTATAGCTCTGTTTATTCTCACATATACCTTCACACAAATCTTCTTTGCATACCACATTCAATCTTACAAATAAGATCTTACATTTATACCATAACCTAAGACCAATTTTGGTAGGTCGGCTCTACAAGATATTACAATAAAATCATTTTACAAACAAAAACAATATCTGATGCAATAACCAATTGAACATGTTGGCTTGATGCATTTACAACAATAATAAATCATCTCCATAGCATACCATGCTGATCTGGAAAAGATAAACCTGCTGGTGTATAACCTGGACCTATTTGCCAGTAACAACAAAAAAGCAAATACAAATATACCAATAAAAAAATCTCTAAGACAAGGTGTACAAACGATGTCTTCAACATAATCAAGTGTTTTCCATGCCATTCCAAGTGTCGGTGATCATTATATCCTATCGGTGTACCATATACCGATGATTGTGCATAATTCACTTGCTTACCGATGAATATTGCTGATTCTCCAAAGTGATAGAGTTGATAAAGTTTAGTAGGTGTTGACATCAATGATAAAACCATACCAAAATACCAACACTATCCCCTTGTGGCATTGATGGCAACACAAGATGGAAAAACCATCAAAGTGCCAAAATAGAAATGCCAAATACCAAAGTATCAACAATTACCAAAATATAAGTAAACTCTCCCAAAGTAACAATCTCTCCTCCTGAGAGTAACATGTGTTTCCTTGTGTTTTTCAATACCAATCTCTCCCCCTTTGACATCAAATGCCAAAGTAATAGAAACATTTCTAGATACAAAATACCAACCAATATACTATACCAACTACTCCCCCTGAGAAGTAGCTTCCTCATCAAAGACCGGAGTAAAAGTTTTCTCTTGTTACTTCTACCGGTTGATGATAGATATCAACTTCCTAAGTCTTTACCGACGGGAGTATGATCCAAAGTTAGTCTCTGAGATATTCAAAAGTCTCCTTAGGCATAGGTTTAGTAAAAATATCTGCAATATGCTCTTTTGTATTCACATAAACAAGTTTGATTTCTTTTGCTTCAACATTTTCCCTTATAAAATTCAGTTTTATAGAAACATGTTTGGTTTTAGAGTGTAATACCAGGTTCTTAGATATATCAATTGTTGCAGTGTTATCACAATAAATAGTTATAGGTTCCTTGCATTTTACCTTTATGTCTTTCAACATTTGTTTAAGCCATAGTACCTATGTACATTTAGTTGCTGCTGCAACATATTCTGATTCTATTGTTGATAAGGATGTACAACTTTGTTTCTTACTCAACCAAGAAACTAGTCTGCTTCCAAGAAAAAATGCTCCACCGGTGGTGCTTTTTCTATCATCCACATCTCCTACCCAATTTGTATCTGTGTATGCACATAACTCGAAGTTTTCATCTCTAGGATAACATAATCCAAGATTTGTAGTGCCTTGTAAGTACCAGAAAATCCTTTTTACTGCTGATTCATGATTTTCTCTAGGATTACTCTGAAAACTTGAAACAATACATACTGCATTCATGATATCAGGCCTAGTTTGTGTTAAATATAGTAAACCTCCTATCATAGATTTGTACCTGGTTGGATTAATAGGTGTAGATTCATCCCTTAGTGATAGTTTGTCATTTGTAGTCATAGGTGTGTTTACCAATTTAGAATTCTCCATCCCAAATTTCTTTAGTAACTCCTTTAAGTATTTGGATTGACTTAAGAATATACCTTTGTCAGTCTGTGAAATCTACAATCCTAAAAAGAATCTTATTTCACCGATCATAGACATTTCAAATTCTTGCTGCATTTCAATAGAAAAGTCTTTACATAATCCATCTTCTCCTCCAAAGATTATATCATCAACAAAAACTTCTATAGCCAAAATGTCATCATTAGTTATTTTATAATATAAGTTGTTGTCAGCATTACCTATAGAAAAACCAATCTTCAAAAGATACTTATCCAATCTTGCATACTAAGCTCTTGGAGCTTGCTTCAATCCATACAAAGCTTTCCTTAACCTGCAAATGATATCTTTGTTTTCTATCAAAGAAAATCCATCAAGTTGTTCAATGTAAACTTCTTCTTCAAGATCTCCATTCAGAAATGCACATTTAATATCCATTTGATATACTTTGTAGTTCTTGTGTGCTGCAAAAGCCAAGAATAATCTGGCTGCCTCTATTCTGGCTACTGGTGCAAAGGTCTCATTATAATCAATTCCTTTTTTATGAGAATATCCCTTACACACTAGTCTTTCTTTATTTTTGATAACCTTACCATCTTCATTAAGTTTGTTTTTGAATACCCATTTGGTTCCAATTATATTTTTATCTTTAGGCCGAAGAACTAATGTCCAAGTGTTATTCTTCTCAATTTGTTCTAATTCTTCTTCCATAGCTTTAGTCCAATAGTTATCTTCACATGCCTCATTAACTGATGATGGTTCAATTTGAAAAATAAGACATACCTCTTCATTTGCCAATCTTCCTCTTGTCATAACTCCTTTATGATTGTTTCCAATTATCTGATCTTTAGAATGATTTAGTATTACATACCGGGGTGTCTTCGTTTCATGCCAATCCTCATCATAGTGGAATTTTTAGATGGTACTGGTGTAACTGGATCTTCATTCTGTATCGGTGGGTTCAGTGTAGGTTCATTTTTTAGAATTTCTATTGCCAGTTCAGAATCTATATACCTTGAAGTTCCTCTGAATTGTTCATCAATCTTCACATTTGTACTCTCAACAATTTTCTACAATCTTTTGTTAAAATATCTATATGATTTACTCTTAGATAAATAACCAAGAAATATTCCTTCATCACTTCTAGGATCAAATTTCCCAATATACTCATCTCATCTAATATAGCATTTACTTCCAAATATTCTAAAATATTTAAGAGTAGGAGTAATACCAAACCATAGTTCATGAGGGGTCTTACCAGTTTCACCTTTGATGTGAACTTTGTTAAATGTATAAACCGTTGTACTTACTACCTCTCTCCAATATACATGTGGTAGGTTTTCTTCTGATAACATACTTCTAGCTGCATCCAAGATAGTTCTATTTTTCCTTTCAACAACTCCATTTTGTTGTGGTGTCCAAGGTGTTGATAGCTATCTTTTGATTCCATTTACTTCACAGAATGCATTAAATTCCTTAGATGTAAATTCTCCTCCTTGATCTGATCTTAGATATTTGATTTTCTTACCGGTTTCATTTTCTACCATTGCTTTGAATGGTTTGAACTTTCCAAGTGCTTCTGATTTTTCTATGAGAAAAGTAACCCAACACATTCTAGAATAGTCATCAATGATTAACATGAAATATCTATCACCTTGTAAGCTTTTAGATCTAGCTGGACCACATAAATCAATGTGAATTAAGTCAAGAGAATTATTGGATTTTTTTGGAATACTTTTGAAAGTAGCTCTAACTTGTTTTCCAAATTGAGATTCCTTACATACTGTATTGTGAGGTTTGACAATTTTAGGTAAATCCCTAACTGCCTTAGTAGTACTGATTTTTACCATGCAATGAAAGTTTACATGATAGAGTCTTTTATGCCATAACCAACTTTCATCAATATGTGCAATCAAGCATGTCCTTTCACTGTTATTTAAATGAAAGATATTACCTCTAGTTTGATTACCAGTTGCAATTACTAAACCAGTTCTGTTCATAATTTTGCATTTAACATTTTTGAATTGTAACAGAAATCCTTTCTCAACTAATTAACCAACACTCAAAAGATTATGCTTTAAACGTTCAACAAAGTAAACATTGTCAGTATTATGCTTACCATCAAGAGATATTGTACCTTTACCTTTGATTAGACAAGCTTTGTAATCTCCAAATCTCACTAGACCTCCATTATATTCTTGAAAGTTCAAGAATTTACCTTTATCTCCTATCATATGATGTGAGCATCCCAAATCAATGATCCACTCATCCCTTACTTCAATTTTAGCTGCTAAGGCCTGCTCTACTGGTTGGATTGTAGGTGCTGGTTGATCTTCTATTATAGCAACAAAAACCCATCCATTGTTTGTCAGATCCTCATCAGAATCACCAGTCACTCCTTGATCATCAAGATAACAAGATTTGTCTTTATTCTTCTTAAATCTGTATCTCTGATATTTAGGGTTAGGCTTGTATGTCCTTCTATCTTCTTCTCTTAGTCTAGCATGTCTATCAGGGAATCTTGAAGCCATATGACCAATCTTATTATAGTTAAAACATTTAAAGGATGCTTTACCTTCATACTTACTTCCAACTGGACCTTTAGGCATTTTCCTTGCAAATAGTGCTTCAAGTTCTTCATTTTCTTTCTTGCTTTCTTCAAGTTCTCTTGCATAAAAGGATTTCTAATCAGATTTGTCAAATGATGTTGATGCTTTAAAGGCTAATTCTATCTTTATAGTAGCAAAAGGACCAAATTCCTCAATTTCAAAGGCTGAAAGTTTTCCAATCAATGTATCTCTAGTTATTGATGTATTAGGCATTGTTCTTAACTCATTTATAGAAGGGACTTTCATTTTATATGCTGGTGGAAATCCTCTTAAAACTTTTGAAATAATTTCATCTACGCTTAACATTCCTCCACAACATTTAATACCCAAAACAATTTCATTAACTCTTTCCATAAAAGCAGAAATCCTTTCATCTTCTTCCATTTTCAGATTTTCATACCTGACCTTGAAGCTTTCAAGTTTTGCAATTTTGACTGTGGAATATCCTTCATTCAGTGTTTCTAAATGATCCCAAATAGCTTTAGTAGTAGACCTATCTGATAATCCCATTATTTGCTGATCTGTTAATGCGCTCAAAAGTGCTTCTCTTGCTTTGCAATCATTTTCCTCATCTTTAGTTAAGTTAGGTGGATTAGGCCGACTCTAAGTAGGAGCAGTATAGTCATTCTTTGTAAAATCCTAGATGTCCTTTCCAATGCAATTTAGATGTGTCTCCATTCTGATCTTCCATATGCCATAGTTGGTTCCATCAAGTTTAGGACTATCCTTCCTGAAATAGTTAGTAGACATTGGATCTCCTCAAGCTGTTAAACTTCTGCAAAAGAGGACTAGGATCTAATACCAACTGTTAGGTCT
Source organism: Cryptomeria japonica (assembly GCF_030272615.1). Taxonomy (NCBI): domain Eukaryota; kingdom Viridiplantae; phylum Streptophyta; class Pinopsida; order Cupressales; family Cupressaceae; genus Cryptomeria; species Cryptomeria japonica. The sequence continues at coordinate 143,313,113 of NC_081409.1, forward strand.
CAGAGACAACTAAGAGGGGGGGGAGTGAATCAGTTGTTAAATAAATTTAAATCAAAACAACTTAACCAACTTACAGCTTAATACTGGTGAACCAGTCTTCTATATCGGTGGACAGTTTTATTAGATAATTGCAATATCGGTAAATATTAATGCATGAAATAAAAAGACAAAGTCATCCACAACACATAACAGCAATATTTGTAAGTGGAAACCTTGTAAGGGGAAAAACCATAGTGGGAAACCTTACCCACAATCAAATGATACTACTACACATAGTAAGTGTATACAAATAGGGTGTGCACATGCAGAAAGGCCAAGCGCCTAGAGCTCACTGCTCAAACACAAAATAGGAGTCACATTGACTACAATTGGATGGTTAAATCCAATATGGATGTACTACTCAAAATAGCATCTTCATATGCTGGATTCAGTACCGGTGTAGTTCTGATATGCTTTCACAAAAACCTTGCTTCACCTTCAAATGATGTTTGCATGTATAGCTCTTCTTATTCTTGCATATACCTTCACACAAATCTTCTTTGCATACCACATTCAATCTTACAAATAAGATCTTACATTTATATCATAACCTAAGACCAATTTTAGTAGGTCGGCTCTACAAGATATTACAATAAAATCATTTTACAAACAAAAAAAATATCTGATGCAATAACCGACTGAACATGTCGGCTTGATGCATTTACAATAATAATAAATCATCTCCATAGCGTGCCATGCTGATCTGGAAAAGATAAACTTGCTGGTGTATAACCTGGACCTATTTGCCAGTAACAACAAATATGCAAATATGAATATACCAATAAACAAATCTTCAAGACAAGGTGTCCAAATGATGTCTTCGACATAGCCAAGTGTTTTCCATACCATTCCAAGTGTCGGTGATCATTATATCCTACTGGTGTACCATACACCAGTGACTGTGCATAAGTCACTTGCCTACCGGTGAATATTGTTGATTCTCCAAAGTGTGAGAGTTGATAAAGTTTAGTAGGTGTTGACATCAATGACAAAATCATACCAAAATACCAATAATACTGACAACCAAGCTCTTAGCTTTCTCAATTCTTAGGAAAAGTTGAATCATAGGCATATCAAATGGGTAGAGTATTTGCAGTCATATACTTTTACCATTAAGCATAAGAAAGGACAATGTAATAGAGTTGTCGATGCATTAAGTAGAAGGTTGCTAACAATGCAATAAGTGCAACTAAAGAGCATTGGAGTGGATAGTTTCAAGGGGTTAGATCAAGATGATGAAGACTTTGCTACTACCTACAAGGTTTGTCAAGAGTTTGGGAATCATTTTCATAGTGAATATGTAGATTTCACCTTACAAGATGGTATTTTGTTTAAAGGAGGATAGATTTGTGTACCTGAAGGGTCTATGAGAGAAAATTTGATGCAAGAGAAGCACAATGGTTGCCTAAGTGGACATTTTGGCTTGGATAAGACTTTGGAACTTGTCCAAAGATTCTACTATTGGCCTAAGATGCAAAGGGATATCAAGAAATATGTGGAGCAATGTGTGGTTTGCCAAAGAGCCAAGGGTACCTCTTCTAAAGTTGTTCTTTATCATCCTTTACCTATCCCAAACCAGCCATGGGAGTGTGTAAGTATGGATTTTGTTGTTGGTTTACCCAAGACCAAATCAGGTTTTGACAGTATCTATGTTGTAGTCAACAGATTTAGCAAAATGGCCCATTTTATTCCATGTAAGGTGACTCATGATGCTAGTCATATTGCTCATTTATTTTTCAAGGAATTCATTAGGATTCATGGCTTACCTATCAGCATAGTATTAGATAGAGATGCAAAGTTTATTGGTCATTTTTGGAAGACTTTATGGCAAAGATTGGGTACTAACTTGTCTTTCAGTTCAGCCTATCATCCCCAAATAGATGGCCAAACATAGGTGGCTAATAGAACACTTGGAAAAATTCTTAGGTATTTGACAAAGGAGTATGGACAAGTTTGGGATCAGATCATCCATCAAGATGAGTTTGCCTACAATGACAGTGTGAATAGATCAACCGATAAGAGCCCTTTTGAGATAGTTTATGGCCTTCATCCCAAAGATATTTTGAAGCTCAAAGATGTTGGAAAGATGGGACAACAAAGTGGACATTCTATGGACATGGCTCAGTCTATGCAAGAGATTCATGAGTAGGTTAGGACAACCTTACTAGACACCTCTCAAAAGATCAAAGAAAAATTAGATGAGAAAAGAAAGGACAATTTGTTGTTGGGGACTTGGTCATGGTTCATTTGAATAAAGAAAGGCTTCAGAAAGGTGTCCCTAGTAAACTTCAAATGAGGAGAATTGGACCTTGTAAGGTCTTGGCAAAATATGGCAACAATACCTACAAACTAGACCTACCTAGAGATATGGCTTTATCTCCCATATTTAATATTGTAGATTGTTGGCATTTTTTATGATTATGTTGTGATTGTCATTGATGGTCACACACTTTCTATGAGATTACTTTGTGAATGTATGAATTATGCTCAACTGGTAATTGTTTCAAACCGATATCATGTTGTAGTCTTTAGACTACTATTGTTATGTAGAAAGTGTTTACCAATCTCAAGCGGCAGAAAGACCCAAGTGACATAGAGAGATCAAGCGGTCTAAGGATCTCAAGCAGAGCGGAGCAAAGGAGCTAGAAGCAACAATTATCTTTTTTCCAGTCTTCAATTTTTGTTTACCAAAAATATGTTTGAACTGGTATTACTCCGAGTTACCAACCGATAACTAGAAAGTTGGACAAACCGGTAATACTCTGTGATGAGTTACCAATCGGTATATTTTTGTGATGAGTTACCATCCATCGACACTTTGACGATGATTTTGTGTCGTGTTATCAAATGTGTCTAGATACAATGAACCTAGGAACTTGTAATGAAATCCTATTGGACCGACATGAAATTAGATTCCTTTTAAGGACATCATGTCTAGGGTTTTAAGAGAGAGAGAGTATGCGAGTATAGCTGTTAGGTTTTGTAGTAGTTAAAAAAGCTCTTGAATGTGCGATCTTAACTCAGAAGATCAAGTCTATGAGCTGTAACAAAGTGAGGAGTTACTGAAGACTGAAGTAATGCTAAAATGCATTAGCTATGAGCTACAATGGATCTAATCAAGTAGACTATGCCATTTGCTAGATCATTCACTTGTTGATTACTCACATCTTTGACAAGTTAGAAACCCTTAATCGGGTAGGCCCAGAAAAGCCTTTGTAAATCCTCTAACAAGGTGGTTCACATTTGTGGATTTGAAATCCTCTCACAAGGTAGTCTTTAATTGGACTTGTCTCCTAACAGAGATTGAGATTCCTAATAGCATCTATTCTGGTAAAGAACATTGTATGACCTTAACTGGTCTGGTTACTATTCTGCAGATAGTTACTTGTGAGTTTCATCTCACCGTGGTTTTTCCAATTTGGGTTTCCATGTCAAAATCTCTTGTGTTATGGTGATTTTGCTTCTATGGGTGAATGCATTATTTTCTATTTGGTTTGCATGTGTGTTAACTGGTTTGTTTGCAAAACTGTTTTACCGATTTACTGCTAGACTATTAAAGTGTTTAAGTACAGTATTTTTGGTATACTAATTCACCCCCTCATCTTAGTATTCATCACAGATTTGGTGTAGTATAAAGGCACACTTCTAGAGGAATGTAGTAGAGTCTCAGAGGTCTCTCAAGCACTTTCAGACCTACCCTTGCCACGTGTAACCAAGCCACAAGCCAAGAAAGTATTGGATTCTAGAGTTTTCAAGAAGACACGACACATCACCTATATGGAGAATTTGGTCAAATGGAAGCAACTTCTAGCATCTAAGGCTACTTGGGTACCTAAAGAATAATTTTATAAGCTTAGAATTCCCCTTTCTTTGTTTCCCAAAGGAGTCACTTGACTTATTTCTCATTGGGGGAGTATGGTGCAGGAGCACCTAGGCTTTTAGTGCATTTTCAAAATTTTGTTGTGATAGTCTATATTTTGGATTAGTTTTCTAAATAATGGACTACTCAGAGGTCCACATGTGTGTTGGATATGCATTTGAAGGATGATTGTCAACTGGGTTATTTGTTTGCTCAAATTTGGCCTATGAGCCCTTGTAAGCCTAAAATGGCATGAATTTGCATTTTGATGTAAAATATCTTGGAAAGCCTCATTAGGCATTTTGGCATGTCATTTTAATGTTATTTAGTCATCCTAGGAGGTTTAGGATGAGTGGCAATGCATAAAATATAAAAATGCACATTTGAGCAAAAGTTGTCATTGTTGCTCGACAAAATTTTACAACTTTTGCATTTTTGAGCACATTGGTGGTTAGGCAACTGATGAAGAGTTGGTTAGGATCCATATGGAATATAAAATTCTCTAAGAATGATTGTAAATAGGTTGGAAAAATCCTTGAGCAAGTTTGAATAGATTGTGAAGATATTTTCCAGATTTTACCTTGTAATTTTCTCATGTTTTAAGCAACAGTCCATACCAAATGGATTGACCTTGCTACTGTTATTTCATGAATGTTTTGTGGATGAAATTGTAGTGATTAGAAGGTGTTTGCAATTGTTTCTAGTGCATTTTTGAAGTATGTTTTTAAATTTGCATTGCTCTTGACCTAAGCAAGGGTTTAAGAGCCCAATTATGGTTCCAGCTTGAAGTCACTTGAGTTCTATTCAATAACCCTTGGGATTAAAGTTATGGAACCATTGTATAGTGTAAATATGTTTTGTGTTGTCCTGGAAGTAGTTGAGAAGCAACTTTCCATCATTTCCTAGGCGAGCTCAGTCATAGCTCGGTTAGAAAAATGATTGAAATGTTGCATATGCTTGTAGGGATGACCAGTTGTGGAGGTGCCAAGTGCTTGGCATGATAGATTAATATGTAGAAGAGTCTATGTGAAAAGGTAGAGGTGTGATATAATAGAGAAAACTACAAAACCCATTGGAGAAGACTTCTAAGTCCCAAACCCTCTATAAATGCCATTTTTTGGTTCCATACCAGTACGGACAAACCTGACTATCTCATCTAGTGGATCAAAAAGTTCATCCAAAAGGGTACTCAAATCACCAAATATGTTGGAAGGTTCTTTGAGTTATTTTTGAGTGATTTCCCAAAAATCGGTAAGGTAGGGCTAATTGGGGCTCTAGGGCTACTAGGCCTAGAAAATAGGAGAAAGAGGGAACGATGAAGAAATGATAGAAATCCAATTGAAGAACTACTTGAATGGCATGGAAAAACCTTTAGAACACCCATTTCAATCCTTGCAAGTACATGTTAGAGGATTGCATAGCTTAAAGGTTGGATTTACCCTTGTGAATCTCAACCATGTTGAAGCAACTATTGAGCACAACTTGATAGGGAACACTCCAAGAGAGTTTGAGTGTTTTGGTTTGTTAAAAGACAAGTGAAGAGTCAAATAAGCCCACTAAAATATCACCCCACTACCTATTGAGCAAGGTGAAACTCTCCTTGAGAACCCCTTAGGCTCTATTCAGATACATGTTATATTGGTGTCATGAGTTGGACAAAATGAGGGAGTTCATATGGAGACCTTATAGGGATTGCCCCGAATGGCTAGAGGATGAGGAGCATATACCATATTGCACACATGAGGGATAGTTGGTAGGGTGGTCAATGAACTGCTAGAGGGTGATAGAGCTGCATTTACTAGAGAGAGTCAAATGACAGTTCAGGGAGTAGTAGGATATTCCCATAGGGATGACATAATTTGCTCGGTTAGTTAGGGAGGTCATATAGTGGGGTAGAGTGATATAGAATCATATAGCATATGTATATTTTTCATAGTTTTAGCCCAGCTAGTAGGATTGGGGATTAGATGTGAAAGATGTAGGCACAATAGAGGAGTACAAGTGACGATTTGCACAACATCGTCTGGTACCACTTACAAATCTAGATATTCTTGTACCTAGGAGTCAGTAGGAGTTCCCGAGAGAGGAGGAGGTTGAGGATGAGGATGGAGGAAGAGGTTGATGATGATGAGGAGGATGAGGAGGAAGATGAGGAGGACGAGGCCAAGAGTCTTATGCACTTAGAAATTGATCAATTAGAGGATGAGCTATTACAGAATATACCCATTGGAAATGACATAGATCAAATGGAGGATCTACATACATATAGGGATATTGTGAGTAGTGAAAGAGATCACATTGCCACTAATACATTTGGACTAGATTTTTGACTGAGGTTTCCGATGGAGAAGGTATATTGTGGCCAAATTTGATTTTTTTTTGAAAAAATGCCCACATTCGTTGTAATTTCGATGGAAATTACCCATTTGGTTTTGACGAAGAAGGCATTAGCAATGAGAATTTTCTTTTTTTCAAAAAGTGCTCGAGTTCATCATAATTCTGATGATAGCGGCCATTAGAAAATAAAAAAAGAGGCAGGGAATTCATTTGTGAATTGCAATCCCGTGTAGGCGTTCGTGGTGACTTTAACCCCCAAGAACATCAAACCCGGGTCGAAGGCAATCCCACGTAGGAGATAGATTCAAATTGCCCTAGTTTTTAATTTCATGTTGCAAAAAATATACATGTGGTGGTTAATTGTCCTAGTTTAATCTCGTAAAACCATAGAACTGTGATTGAGGAGTGAGCGTTCAATTTTGTATCAGCAATCCCTTCCTCCCATATATGCGTGTGTTGATTGTTCACATAAGATCACATCTCTTTGCAGCATCATATCAAACAATTCATGAGCCTTTTCCATGTTTCCACATTTTGCATTCATGTCAAGCAAGGCATTTGCAAGTACAACACCTAATAAAAGTCCTCTATCTGTTATGCTTTGATGGATGTCCATACCCTATTCCAAAGCTCCCATTTTTGCACAAGCAGGGAGGATGCTAGCAAAGGTTGTGGAATTTGGCTTTATTCCTTCCAATTTTATTTGCTTGAAAGTTTCTAAAGCCTTTTCGACAAATCCATTTTGTGCATATCTAGCAATTGTTGCAGTCCATGAGACAACATTTCTTTCAGGCATTCTATCAAATAGTTCACGTGCCTTGTCTATGCTTCCACATTTTGCATACATGTCTACCAAGGTAGTTACAACTACAACATCTGACAAAATTTCTCTATCCTTTATGCTTCGATGAATGTCCATACCCTATTCCAAATCTCCCATTTTGGCACAAGCAGGGAGGATAGTAGCAATGGTCATGGAATTTGGCTTTACACCTGCCGATTGCATTTGCTTGAAAGTTTCTAAAGCCTTCTCAACAAATCCATTTTGTGTAGTTGCAACTACATCTGACAAAATTCCTCTATCTTTTATGCTTTGATGGATGTCCATACCCTATTCCAAAGCTCCCATTTTGGCATAGGCTGGGAGTAGGCTGGGAAACGTAACTAAAGAAATGCAATGATCAGCTCCAAAGACATCAAACCACAACAAAAAAAATTGAGAGTTTAAAATATGATAGGGAATAGTGTGAGCTATCCTGAAATAAAATATTTTATTTTCAATTTCAACTAAAACATAATTACTCAGCCATTTAATGTTATTAATAAGTGTTTAATTTATGAAAGAGATAAATGGTTGGCCACAAGTACACGAGTCACTAAATGCACACAAATAAGTGAATTTGATATTCAAAACTATCTACAATGAATTCAATTCTTGTCCATTAGTCATTTATGTTTTCAATAAGCATCTTTCTTTGTTTTTCTTAATCTTTATTCTTAGTTATGTGCATATTTCACATTCTATAATTAGGATATCAATTGTTATGGCTGAACACTAGCATGATGTTTGTGTTGTGGTATAGATGCGTGGAAACATAATTATGGGTTTGCTATATTATAGAGATCATAAATCTAGATATCACATATTAGTTATAGCTCTTCTTGGATTGAGTCTAAAGTTGACATACAGTCATAAAGCCATTATTAGTAGATCTATCCATTTCTAGTAAAGACAATTGAGAAAGTCATTTTGATATTGAGAGTTTCTTATCTATTTACCTATTGATCATTATTAAGCCATAATATTTAGGTCTATTTATCTCTCTTGCAAAACCTTTGTAAGTGTCCTAGATTGTCCCTACTACTCACTCTTCAATACAGAAAAATGGAGTTCTAAATATTTGTTGCACAAGATGGTGTTGAACGTATCAACAAGGCTAGCATGGAAGGCATGTTCAAGCTTCCACTTGTACACCTTACAACAAATGATTTGTTGATAGAAGAAATTCTTGAAATAGGGATACAATCAAAAGACAAGTAAGTACATACAAACCTCCTTAGTTGAAAGTAAAATCTGTGTATAAAAAGAGTACATTGAATCCCAATCCATAAACACAATAGAGATACCGATGGAGACTTAATTGGATGTAGCATGTCGCACCAAAGTTGTTAGAGTATGCTAAGCTAGTACATAATGTTTCGTAAAGCCATATTATAATTTTACCCAGATCACTATCTACCAAAACTAACTATAGTAATCCTTTTGAGGATTAATTTCATGGTGCTAGATCTTCATTTAGTTCCACTTCTTGTTGGAGAAAAGAATAGTTATTTCTTGAGGTAGATGAATATCCCATCAACAAAGGACAAGACCCTTTCTAGAATATAACAAATTCTACTCCAACAAAAGATCATGGGGGTTTCACTAGAGATATTGAATAAGAGATAGACTTCTACTATTGCATTAAAAGCATTGGCATATTCTTCATTTATTGATATAAACTCTCTGTGACACCACCACAACCAACAAAGGTGTAAAAAGTTGTTTGCAATGCATGGATTTTTAGGATTGTCCTATGAGAAAATAGAATAAAAGTATGGAAGCAGGATCTGCCAGCTCCTGGGGGAAAGACCATGTCAGACAATAATTTCTATTTTCTTGCCTGTGAAGAAAGACCATGTCAGACAATATCAACGAACAACAAAATAAGGAAACAATTCCTAGATTATGGTCTAACTTGAAAAGAAAAGGTGATGGAAAATGTTATTGTCTGTGCAAAATTTTTAAGGGGTTAAAGAGTAGAAGACTTCTAATCAAAACAATGAAGAAACATTGTAGGCTGCATGGTCACATTGAAGGTGGACATGATTATCATCTTTTGGTAAGTTTTTCATTATATCTTTTTAACAATTTATATACATAATAAATCACGTGATGATGAGATCATGATCACGGTTTATTTATGTATATCAATTTTATATAGGTCAAGCACCCCAGAGCACATGGTATGGATCAACACAACCCTGAGAATATGGTTTTTGAAGTGGATGAACATGGAGGTGTGAATATCGAAGATGAAGATAATGATCCCATGGAAGATGATGATCATGAGCCAGAAAACACAATTGAAGATGATGGTACAAATACATTGATCCATGACTCATTTAGTACTCGCACAGCTAATCATGATGATGAAGATGACCTTGATGTTGTTCATGATGTCCCTCTACTTGAGAAGGCATCTGAGGCCCTTTATGAAGGCTCGCAGGCAACTCTTCTCTTCGTTGTATTGTTGTTGGTGAACTTGAAGGTTATGAATGGTTTATCCAACATAACAATGTCATGTATGTTAAGGCATGTCATATATGTCATAATAAATTGTGAATCATGTTGTACCATTAATATTCTTTATTATAACAAATTATATTTTGTTGCTGTAGATTGATAGGTGAGTTTTTGTTACCAACATCAAATATTCTACCTCGCTCATACTGAGAATTATCTGCCATTATGAAAGATATTGGAATGGAGTATCAAGCAATAGATGCTTGTCCCAATGATCATATTATATATCACAAACAACATGAATTTTAAATTGAATGCCCTAAATGTCATATCAGTAGATATCAAATAGATCAAATAACAAAAAGTGTTCCTCGCAAGGTTCTTCGCTATATTCCCATTATTCCATGTATGCAACGATTATTCAAGTGCACTAGCTTGGCACAATTTATGGATTACCATGCACACAATAGAAGTCAAGATGACATTATTCGAATGCCTATGGATGGTTCAACATTTATGGACATAGAGGAAAAGTGGCCACAGTTTAAAGAAGAACCTCATAATCTCAGGCTTTCATTGGCAGCGAACGATGTCAATCCATTTGGAGAGATGAGATCTGTTTACTTAGTGTGGCCTATTTTTGTTATCAACAATAACATTTCTCCATGGATGTCAATAAAGAGGGAGCACATAATGTTGGAAATGATTATTCCAGGTATTTTATCATTTAAATATAGTCATCTAAATTTAATTATAAATAATGCAGTAAAATGGTCATAATAATTATGTAATGTTTTTGTTCATTCGATTAGGTAAGTACCAAGTTAAAGATATGAATGTATATATCGAGCCTCTTATCGATGAGTTGTTGGAGTTATGGAATGGTGTCACTATGTATGACATCTCTAGACCAATAGTTTAAAGACAATTTCAATTCCATGCGATGCTTCTATGGACAATACACGATGCCCCAGGGCTAACACATTTTTGTGATATGTTATAGTGTTTAAGTTGTGCATGAACATTATAATTCAAAAAATTATCATATTTAATCCAATTATACATTATCTTGTAGGTCTTCAAACAAAGGGAAAATTTACATGTCCTGTTTGTGGTCCAAAGATGAAATCTTGTCATTCAAAAAGTTTAGGAAAGCAGGTGTTTGATGAGTATAGGCACTTTCTCCACAAAAATCATAAGTATCAAAATACTGAAAAACATCTTTTCAATGGGAAAGAAGAGAATACACCAAAGCCACGAAGAATGACACCTCGCCTATGGAAGTTGGAATATAATAGAATTAATCGTCAAGGTAATGCCATTCCATCTATTGGTTTGTCATAAAACATCTTTTCTATTTTGTTTTGTTTACTGATGATGTGATTGATGATCATGAAGGTCATGAAGGCATAAATGACCACCTTCCTAAGGGAATAAAAAGTTATCCCCGATAATTTAGTAGGTTGCCCTACTACAAGCAGTTACAAATTGTTCATTTGTTTGATAGTATGCATATTGGAAAGAATATAATAGAGACATTATGGAAAATATTGGATGGAAGGCATGACAAAGAAAAAATTGTCAAAATATGTAGCGACATTCAGGATTCCAATCATGCAATGATAAATGTCATTCAATCAAATAGCCATGGAGACCAGATTAATATAAGCTAGCTTCCTTGGTTATTAACAGACCAGCAAAGCAATGCTATAAAAGAAGTCATATGAAAAATTTGATTTCCCACAGGATTTGTTGTGAACATAAACAATCTCATATCAAAGAAAAGTGAATTTGGGCCAGGGATGAAAATGCATGATTGGCATACCTTCATTAAGGTAATTCATGTTCTTGTGTTTTTAGTATGTATTTAAGTACTAAGCGTATGTGTACTTTTCATTATGTTACAAAAAAATGAAAAGATAATTTTATAATTGTTGCAGTACATTCTACCTCTATCTCTCCCAGACGACTTCGACAATAATGTCAAGCAAGTCATATATGATCTTGGAAAATACATAAGGTAAGTAGTGATATTTGTTTAGTTTGTTGTATAGATATTATATTTGTGATTTGTTTTACTTCTTATGTAATATATTTTTTTGCATCTTGAATACCTTGTAGGTGGTTGTCATGTAAAGAAATCCATAAAGACAATATAAAATATTGGAAGAGAAAAATTCCTCATTTAATGTGTGAAATGCAAAAGTGTCCATGTCCATCTTTTTTCAATACACAAGAACACTACCTCATACACCAAGTTGAGGAGATTGAATTGTGTGGACCTGTACACAATAGGTCAATGTGGATGGTTGAGAGGCACTTGAAATTTTTGAAGTCTTTGGTTCGACAAAGAGCACATCTTGAGGGTTCTATGGTGGAGGGATATATGGTATACCAAACTATGGTGTACATTTCTAAATATCTTCCTAAGTTTGCAGCAAAGATCCACATGGATCGCATTTGGGATCCCAACACCATTAACAAATTCGAAGGGGAGTACTTGACGGGGAAAGGTAGATTGAGGAAAGTGAGGTAATTATAAGATGTTATTGTAGTTAATTAATTCTTAATATTCAAATGGGATGCACTACATTTATATATTGCAAACAATCTTTATTGGATGATGGTATGGATTGAACGTTGTCAACATTCTGGATGCACGTTAACATGGGAAGGTGTGGCTTCATTAGTTAAAGAAGCACATCATAATGGAGATTCCAATGTTACACAAAGGGAAATTGATTTAGCATATGGTTTAAGAGATAAACAGGTACGTATAAATTTATTAATCACCCATATGTTTATCAACTCACAATGCAATAAATTTTACATGTTTGATATATCGCAGGTCAAACACCACAACGCTATGTGCTACAATGGTCATAAATTTCACATAAAAAAGTTGGATGACATGAAGAAAACTTGTGATTCTGGCATCACTGTAATCTTTGAGGTGACAAATATTTCATCGAGAAATGACATTCATCCTCAATAGTCTCAAAATCAATACTATGGCATTTTGGATGATATACTTGAGTGTGACTTTAATTCCTTCAAATTAGTTTTGTTCGTCGTCAAATGGTATAGGCTACGATTGAATAAAAATGATCCTGATAGAACTGTTATTGAACATGATAATGGTTTTATAATGCTAAATACAAGGTCATTTGAACTAGTTGGGGATGAGCCTTATGCTTTTCCAAGCCAATGTGAGCAAGTATTTTACTTAGAGTTTCCACATAAACCGGGTTGGTCATTTGTTGTTAGACATGATCCAAGAGGAAGGCTGATAAAGTATAATGTGATGGAAGAAGAAGATACCAAAGAAGAAAATACCAAAGAAGTAGAAGATGAAGTGGATGATGATCACGATCGACAGTTTCACAATGACGAAGAAGAAGAAGAAGAAGAAGAAGAAGAAGAAGAAGAGGAAGAAGAAGAAGAAGAAGAAGAAGAAGAAGAAGAAGAAGAAGAAGATGATGATGATGATGATGATGATGACAGTGATGGTGATGATGGTGATGATGATGGTGAAGACATTGATGATGATGATGATGATGATGATGACGATGATGATGATGATGATAATGGTGATGATGATGATGATGATGATGATGATGATGATGATGATGATGATGATGATGATGATGATGATGATGACCTTGATGTTCATGATGATGAGGAATGAAATGTATGAGGAATGCGATTATTATATTATCTATTGAATATTGACTTCTTGATTGATTTTTTTTTACATAATTAATTTATTCTGTTTTGAATTCTAATGCCATTACATAATTAATTCATGATGCACCTTTTAATATGGAGATGGAGATAGGGGGTGTGACTATTTATGTGACAATTTTTAAATTGTGTTTATTTATGAAAATTGGATTGTTTATTAGCTATGTGACTATTTATGTGACCATTTAGTTGAGGATCCTGCATAGTCTACATAAAGTAAAGGTAAGGAATTACAAAATTTACAATGATTTTGATGACAACATCTTTTTATTATTTAATACTCTTTTTGTCTACAAAGTTCATGTTGTTCATGTTGTGTATGATGTAATTTCGCTAATGTTTTTTATATTTTTTCTTTGTCATAGGCCAACATGGATCCATCACATATCACAGACATAGATGTACCTTGTGACACTTCTACCAAGTAGATAAACCTCATTGTAATTGTACAAATTAGGTAGAAGCAAACTGTTACATTATTATGTTCTTTTTTTTAGTGATTTATACTAATTTTGTAATTATTAATGATATTCTTGACACAGATGGATGTTCGGGGAAAGGGAAATGGAGTTGCAGTGCCTGAGTACCTTTCTATGGATGTGGAATCATTAGGGTTAAGAAATGATGACCCTGAAGATCCCACAGACCTTGTGAAATTCTTTAAAATGCCTCTTATAAAAATTAGAAAAGAGATTGTTGCTTTGGCAGCCATGCATCCTACCACTGATGAGATACAACAGAGGGTGGAATTATTGTATAAGATAGTAGAAAACTTGCAAGTAAGCAGTAATGAAAGCTTTAATGATAACAAAAGTTCAATAATGGTTTATATTTTATTCTCTTTTTATGTCATTAACTAAAATATGTATGTATTGTTTTTACAGCAATTTATCCACCCTCATGAAAGTCATTCCTATGATTAGGTTGTTGCAGGATCAAGTGATGATGATTTTCTTGGATTATCACTTACTTGGCTTATCACTCTGAGTACCCAAAACACATTATACTTGATACTATCAATTTTCAAAATAAAGGTTCATCCTTGTTTACAATTCTTGCACTTTTCATATATTTAATGTATTATTCTTTAGTTGCTGTCAATGTTATTGTGCAAATGCCGATGCCACCTCATCAGAGGTCACCCTCACCTGTATTGCTGACTGCAATGTCGGTAACATGTAGCATGCAGACATCCTTTGGTGCATGTCATATTTGCTCGCCCACTGTTGGTAGATCCCTCTTTTTCTCTATCTTTTGCCATGTGTTTATTTCCCTTCAAGCGTTCTTTCTTGAATTCTAATGCCATTTCATAGTGGATTCACTTTTTGTAGGAGGAGATGTACATGAAGATGTGCCACAAGCGACTACTACTAATAACATATCATCATTTCTTGGATCTTCTTGTATTGCTAGTACGGGAACATTGCAGGCCACATTCGTGGTGAGCGACGAAGAAATGCTTCCCTTAAAGATACAAAAGGTTCCAGGTACTTTAAAATTATTATTATATATACTCTAATTGTAATTTACTTTATGATCACTCGTTTTGGACTAATATTGATCCCATGAATTTTTTGTTGGCAATGATATTTTCTATAAACATCTTAGTGACATTGCATTACAGATATTTGGGCCCACCATACGTAAAAGGTGGTACATCATATGTGAACTAACCCTTATCCACTTTTGATTTCATATCATTGCTAGAATACTTTTCCTTTGATCCATTTCTTGAAGTGTAATAAATGTAGCTTTAGTTCATTTCTGAATCTAACAGGTTTGTTTTTGCTTTAAAAGGTGGAATAACCAAGAAAAAAGGTTAAAAGATGACTTGACAAACCAAATGGTTGAGTGGTTTGGAAATGACACCTTTGACAAAACCAAGCTCCTTGAAAAAGATGGCACATATCTAAAGTATGTGAGGGACCAATACAGGACCCATTTGGAGAGGAACCTAAAGTATGAGCGTCTCCCCATGATTCCAGAGAGGGAGTGGAAGGACTTGATTTTGGATGCCAAGGAGAGAATTGAAAGGAAAAAAGGAAATACACCAGTAGACGCTAGAAGAAGGTACGAGATACTATTAAGAATGTAATTATGTACTAATTAATTAGTCTTTATATTTATATAATCTAACATATTTCAAACTTTTTATAGACTGAGTGACATGTCAAAGGCAACCAAGGCAAGGCAAGAAAAACATGGGCAACACAAACTCGGCTCTGGTGGTTACATGAAACTTGCTACACGAATTGTAAGTATCTCATGTAAACTCCCATATTGTCTCAAAATATTAATAAATTGCAAACTTTTTTTTTTAATCAAACAATGCAAGCAAAATTCACGGTACGAAGCAAAAATGCAGGGCTCTAAATTCAATAGAGCACCCATAGAAGATGACAAGAGAATTGCCTACCAACAAGGCTATTTAGCCATGGCTAATCGACTACGAGAATTGAGTGGGCATACACAACATTCAAGTGCATCCGTCACACAGGTAAATATGGTAAATGGAAGTTGTTTCAAATTGAATACTTTACCAATAATCTAAATTGATGTTGAGTTCCAACATAAAGTGACTATATTTATTTTAAATAAGAAAGCAATGATAACAATGTGCATGTCATTGGAATGCAGCCTGCTAATTGTGAAACACCACCTGCACATGAAAGTCTGGATGTGCATCCCAGTAGTGGAGGTATTCATTTGCTATTTAAATTTATTTATTTAGCTATTAATACAATTAAACATCTTAATTTGTAATTAGAGTAGTAATTAATGTAACCTTTCTTGTTAATATTTTAGAGCATGTAGTCGGTGGTGAGCAAGTGGAGCATGATCTGGGTACACAACCTCAAGAATGTGATGTTCCCCACTCAGGTGAAGAGGACTGTGGTGTTCAACATGTTGAGGTTGAGGCTACACAAAATGATGTGGCCCCATCAGGTAAAGAGCACAACAATTATGTTCTCTAAATTAATGAAATACTTGTAACAATAATAATTTTTTTTTTGAATTTAACCCATTTCTTTGTTATTGCAGAGGACCCCCCTTCGCTTCAGTGTCCTCGTCCTCATTATAGGACTAGGCATACATTGAGATCACAAGCAGTTGGCAGAACATCTACAGAGGGGGAAATGATGAAGACATCGATGTTCCACTTAGTCTTTTCATAGCTTCAAAGAAAAAACAAAGAAAGAAATGATTGTAATCTAACTTATTTGATAATGACTGATTTTTATGTGTTAGTGAATGTAATTATGTGCTAATTAATGGTTATGGATGATATGTGTTAATTAATATTGATGAATGTTGCGTGTTAATTAATGTTAATCAATGTTATGTGTTAATGAACGTTATGTGATATTAATGAATGAATGCTATATTTCGTTAATGGTAGAAAAAATTAATGAATGAATGTTATAAGATGTTAACGGGGAATTTAGAGTGATATTAGGGGGGGGAGGAGGGGCCAAATGAGCTTCCACCTTCACGTGGTTGGCCCTATTAAGTAGAGAATATTAAACTATTCTTGAAACCAAGAGAAGCTCAACAAGGTAACACACTTTTCAATATTTCATTATGTTGCACAGTTAATCTTATTGAATAATGTATATTGAATCTCAATTGCAGGGTCCAACAGAGCCAACACAAACAACAACACCACGAGTTGCTGGGTATAATGAACTCCCATATTGTCTTGTCTATACACAAACAATATGAGTTGCTTCTAGTGTTGATATCCAAGGTGGGACTGCAAAAGTTATGAATATGCCTCATCCTTGTAAGTTTTTTTATTACAACTCCTAATTCTTGAGACTAAACTTTTTGTTCTTGATGTTTTTCACTAGTTGTCATAACCTCTGACTTTGATGCTTGTGCCTTAATAGAACTAGATGTTTCTTGTATGCATACTTGGTCAAGGATTGCATTATGATGCTATAGGGCTACAAACTAAGATTATTTATTGTATTGAGTTGCACATTTGACATGAGTTGCCCTATGACTGCTATGCACATTCATGTATATACACTATTTCTAGTCTATATATTGATATTAATTTTGGGAAAATATTACAAAACTCAGAGTATTCTCCATAAGACTAGAAAAACGCTCAGATAAATTTCTGCAGCATTTTCTTACAATTACTTGCGATCTTTTTTTTAGGAGTCCTGGTATCCATTTATAATAGTATGGATGCATACAAGCTTTGGACCCTTCAAAAGAAAGTTTGTTACAAATAACCGATCATTTTAAAGAAGCGGTTATAAGTCCTTTTCAACATCTGCGGCTTCCTCTGCTTTTTGTTCTGTTGCAACCTCCTATAGTTGCTCCCGAGCATCTTCTTTCTATCCCATATACTTATCTTTCCACTCCTGATACACATCATCACTAGGCCAAGTAAAACTAGCAATCTTCTATTTCATATCTTCTAGCCGCTTCCAAGTGACTTGTACATGCCCAATCTTTGTTTCTATGAAACCATAATGAGATTTCACTTTTTCAATTTCCTCAATTGTTTGGACAAATAAGGATGTGTCATCAATACTAATAATCTAATTGATCCTTAGGGACAAATTGTGGTCTACCTCCTTTAACCAAGTCTTCTCTTCCTTTAGCTGGACAGGACCAATGGAACCTCCTGGAAACATTTCAAATTTATGATTTGAATATTCTTTCCTATAAAGTTGGGCTTTTCTTTTTATACCCACTCCTTCCATTGAAAGAATATTCATCTCTTTTATAGACTCACATGTGGACCTTAGATTGTCATTCTCTTCTACATCTGCATGGGAAGAACACATGAGCTCTAACTCTTTACCTCTAGGCACCCACTTATTTAGGATTGGTTCCAAAGTGGCTTCTTCTTCTCTCAATTTGATCAAAATCTCAAGAATCCTCTTCATATTTATGTATACATTGGAGGTTTTGACTGAGTTAGCAAACTTCAAGATGGTGGCTTTCACCTTCTCCTCATATTTGTTTGCATACAATGTCTGAGCTTGTTTCAATTTTTCCAACTCATGTGGGACATTTTTAGTTAATTGGGAACTAGAAGGCATAGGAGAAGGGGGATATTCAATGATGGGACTAGTAGGAGGGGGTCTTGTTGGAGAGGAGGCTATCATGAGTGTAGAAGATTCACTGGGATGATATTGACCTGCCAGTTGACTCTGGAGTCTAGCAATTATGTTGTCTCTGTTGGCTATTCCTTCTTTAGCATCATTGTAAGCTTTTAAAATAGTCTCCAACTTCAATTGGAGATTAGCCTTTTCTTGTGCCTCTTTCTCTGCCACCACAACACTGAATTTTGTAGTCTCTAGGATTGTGCTTGCAGCTTCCACTACCCCTGTGTCTTGGAATCTTTTAACTATCATGCCTCCTAAGAGGCTAGAATTTGATGCATCATTCCTTCATTTGTTTTCATCCTTCTTTAAAGACCACATGAAAAGAGAAGCATTATCTTTGTTGAATGTCACTCCTTCCATAGGCTTTGTTTCTTTCCTCACCGCATCAAGCACTAAGGCATCAACTATATCCCATTCAGGGAGAATCAACACACCAGCCTTTGCTACCATTTCTCTTCCTTCCTCAGGGGTGATTGCTTTGAAATCCTCCATCATTTCTTTCTTAACCTCTTCTTCTACCCGAGTTGTATTTTTAAGAGGCTGTTCACTTTTCCTCTGTTCACATCTAGTCTTGAATTGATCAATATTTTGCTTCCATAGAAACTGTATAAAATCTCCTGATGTGACAAAATTACTGTTAGCTAGGAATTCTTCACTAGCTTGCTTAATAGTAAGGTCCATTTCTTGGCCCTTTAACTCACCATCAGTCAAATCCATTTCATCATTAGGTGGCTCTTCGGGCATCCCCTCTTGGGTCTCCTCATAGGTATAGGCAATCTCACCGAGACTCCCTAACTGCAATAATTGTTCAGCCATAGCTTGTTCATCTCCAATGTGGATAGGAGACTCAAATGGAGAATATTGAGGCTCATCAGTTTTAATTTCCTTTCCCAATCTCTTCTTCTTAGGGGAATCCTGGATGTCAATGACATCTTCAATTTTCCTCTTCCCTTTTGAAGTGGAAGGCTCACCTATCATTAGCATTATCACAATGTACTTTGACCTTTTGTGCATTACATAGTCACCACATGGGATATCTCTAGCAAAGGAAAGCTTAGCCAATACCATCTTAGCCTTATCAGGCTCATTTTGCATTATGGCCTCCCTCTTTTCTTTTAAGGTGTGCATGAGATCTTCAAAATAAAGAATCAGGAATTTTATTTTCTCCTCAAATGGATTGAAGTTAGAAAGGGGGTCATAGCCAGTGTCAAATTGATGAATAAAATCAAGGGCTTTCTTATATGCCACCCACTTCTCCTTCCTTAGTTCTTGCTCATCTAAGCTGAATTCATTTCTAATCAGATCTTCTAGGAACTAAAATTGATGTGGCCTACCTCTGCACACTACTCTTTTTTAGAACATGCCATTGAAAAAATCCTCAGGGTCTGCACATCTTGACACTGCAGTAGACAACCTATATGACTTAAAGAATTCTTCAAAAAATCTCCATCCACCCTTAGTGATCACAAAATGGTGAGCCATGGTAATAGTTGGGAAAATAGTCCCTTTACCTCTATTGGTTAGCTCTACTTCTTGTACTCCCCCAATTTGTCTCAGGACTTCTACAATCTCTATCTTCAATGGGACCTGATAGGGTAGTAAAAAGGGAGTGCCTCTAAATCCAAACACTCTAAAAATAGTAGACACGGGGTACAAATATATGTCTCCCCAATTGTGAACAATCTTGATATCCTCTGCAAACTCCTTTGGTCTAAGAAACTCCAAAAGAGCCTTAGGAATTCTAGGGTTTTCTCTGCATAGAAGAATCCTAATTTTAGATACAAAGCATCTATCAAACTTTAAATAACTTGCATCTTCTCTATCCCAAGATAGAACAGTACTCCACAATTGCACTGGCATCTCCTATTTATCCTTGATCTTAATCAGGTCCATCTCCTTTCCAAAATAATCAGCCCCTTTGAACAGAAACATATGCATTAACATGGAGTACCATCCAAATGGCCTATCCACCTTACCATTTTTGATTCCTACTAGCCCTTTATGGATTGCATCAGAAAGGTATGAGGCATAATCAAATGTTATTGCTAGGGAGGGGTTTAGAATTTGTGCAATCATTAAGATATAATGGGATAGCATATTCTTTTCAACATCCTCTCCAAAAATCTGGCATAATGCCCAATACATACCCTTAGCTCTCAAAGTGAATAGGTTGAGAGAGAATGGGTCCATTGTGCTGGGGCCTACAACTATTAACCCCCCTATCTTTACAAAGAATTCTTTCAATGGGCCACTTCTAAGATGATCCCTTTGTGTGTTGTAAACCTGGGCTAATGACTCAAAGTTAATAGGTTCTAACAAATTGGAGAACTCACTGAGTTTAAACACTTTCCTGAATTCATCTTCATTTATCTCAATCAAGACTAATCCCTTTATGTTCCTAATGCATCTTACCACAGAGTCATAATTCTATGCAATTAGGGCTAACAGATCTACATCCATAAAAACACCTGGGACCACAAGCTTTCCTACATCCTACTCCCATATGCCATTCAAAGGAGCTGGGGAATTCCTCTACCCAAAACTGACTTTGAAGAGTCCTAAGCCTGACAATCCTATTTCAGGGTCCCTCAACCAATTACCCTTATCATAAAGGCCATCTCCAATTTTTAGATGAGGGTTCTTAGGTACTAGCTCTTTGGCCTTAGCCCCAACATTGGTGGACATGGTTAATTTCTCTAAAAAATCATCACAGATATTTCGGTCCTGGTAATTCACTTTCCCTGTAAATTCTCTTCTAGGTGCCATTTTGGTCAAACAATTATACCACTAGAAGCTAGCACAGACCTCTAATGAAGTAATTCACATAGCAGTATTTGAGAACAAACCAAGAGTTATCAAGAAAAGCACAAGAAACCTAATTAGTCACCTGAAGAAAATTGCTCTACAACAATTCGCTTTGCAACAAACTTCTATGAAATAATACTTAGCAATCAAGTTGATGCAGACTGAAAAGGGCAAGTTGGTATTTAAGTTTTTAGAAATTAACTCCGCATGCTTTAGCTTTCTTTTTAGAATTAAATTCGCCAAATCGAATTCAAAACTGGCTCCAACGGGTCATAATTTCTCTAAGTCTTTCCTCTGTTTCTCTCTTTCACTACTTCACAGAACATAAAACCCATGCTCTTTTCTTTCATGAAACAATGTTGGCCATTGGATCTCGAGAACTTACATCACCTTTATCTCTATTTAATCTCTTTGCTTTAGTGTCGGGCCCTACCTCCTTTTTGCCACTTCACGGAGTTTAACAATCATGCACTTTTCCTTTGCGAGGCCACACCAAGAGTTAGATCAAACTCAAATCACTCGACCTTTAACTCCAATCAGGACCGTCAATCCTTTTAACTAACTGCACCTCATCTTGACAGCTAACGGTTTTTGCCATTTCATTGAGGTTAAGCTGCGAGAATCTTCGGGTCATGAAACAACCAGAAGCATTGGATCAATCTTGAGATCAATGCCTTTTAAGTGGGCCCTTTAGTTAATAAATGCCACATGGCAGTCCGCCATTAGCCTTGGAAACTCCTTTTGGTTCCACCCTTAATCCGCCATGTGTTCCCTTTTACTATTCCCACATAACTGTCAGTTACACCTAGGTAGGATCTCAAACACTATTTTAAACCACATGTCATGTCACTCCTCCATGTGATTTCCACCTGTCTTTCACGACTTCACGAACATTATTCTTCATTTGGCTTGCAACCACAAAACTACGAGAACCGTTAGATCAAAACAGACCTGATCTGCTTTTAACTTCATGCCATCCCTGTCCCTTGGGCCCATCGGCCTTTTCGCTACTTCGCAATGACTAACTTGCTAGCATCTTATCTTCGCAAATTCAGGCGAGCCATTAGATCTCAAGAACTTGCTCGTTGTTTACTATTTTTATGACAACCTTGCCTAGACCCACTGCATACTGCCAACTAAGTGCCTTGTCACCACCATGTCATCACCAACTCGGGTTACCACATTTACTACCACTCTTAGCGGGACCCTCCACCTTTTCGCTATTTCGCTAAAGGTATAGCTCGTGCATCTCCTGGCCATGAAACAACGAGAAGCCATTGATCTTTTTCCAAGCTCTACAAAAAAGTGGCAGCTGTTATGCCACGTCACTCCTTCGTGTGATTTCCACTTGTCTTTCGTGACCTCATGAACATTATTCTTTGTTTGGCTTGCAGCCATGAAACCACAAGAACCGTTAGATCAAAATAGACCCGATCTGCTTTTAACTTCATGCCATGCCTATCCCTTGGACCCATCAGCCTTTTTTTTACTTCACAATGACTAACTTGCTAGCATCTTATCTTCGCAAATTCACGCAAGCTATTAGATCTCAAGAACTTGCTCATTGTTTACTCTTTTTATGACAACATTGCTTGGACCCACTACATACTATCAACTGAGTGCCTTGTCACTGCCATGTCATCACCAACTGGGGTTACCACATTTACTACCACTCTTAGCCAGACCCTCCACCTTTTCTCTATTTCGCTGAAGGTATAGCTCGTGCATCTCTCGGCCAAGAAACAACGAGAATCCATTGATCTTTTTCCAACCCGATCATTCTTTAACAAAAGAAGACCACTTATGTCTGGGACCCGCCAAACCCTTTCACCACTTTGCGAAGGTTAAAACATGTTTAGCTTGATCTCACGAAGCCACACTATCCGTCCGATCAGATGAAACTTGATTGGTGTTTAGCTTTGGTCCAAAACTTTATGCTAGGTCCACCTTCGCCTTTCGCTACTTCGTGAAAACTAAGTTTTGAGCACTTTTTGGTCATGAATCAATGTGGGCCGTTAGATCAATAGAAAATCGCATGATACTTATAAGGCCCAACAGACATTAGAAAAGGAAAATTAAAAGCGAACACGAATAAAATATTTAAAGGGACCACCTAGGTAAATGACAAGGGGAGAACACTTTTATGATAAATGGACCCATCGCTTAAGTGAATACAGTAATGCCAAATTAGAAACCAAAAGGGCTTTTCTCAAGTATTGAAGTGACTTAAAACCTAAACCCTGAACCCCTTAGGATTTAAAACAAATTGAAAGAACTTCCTTCCTTTGATGGCTCTTATATATTTAACTTTTTTATAAAAATGATCATCGTCGAAATTACGATGAATACCAAGCTTTCGATCGACGACTTCTTTGACCATCGACAGAGTCCATTGGATTGTCAAATTTCTGACGGGCATGGCATCGTCGACCAATCCAACGTCAAGTTTTTGATGGTGGATTTTGTCGACACTCCGATGAAAATTTGTCAAAAATCTGACAAACGACCGTAAAAAATCAGCTCCAAATGTACTAGTGTGCATAGTTAGAGTGATAGATTGCTGGCCTACGACTAGAGAGGGATCAGGTGAGGACTGAGCAAGAGAAGTTTAGGACTAAGAGAGATCAGTTAGTGTTAGACAAAGACATGTACACAATTGAGAGGTATATGTATACAATAAAGATAGCTAGTCTAATAGATTCTTGAGACACAACTATATCCCAAGCTTAGAGACCAGAGGAGGCCATGTGGGATTTCATGAACTCTATTATAGATGCCAAAGTTAGAGAAATGGCTTAGATGCTAGTTGAGATAGGTGATGAGATGCGACACTTGAGAATGTTGTATGAGAGTGTAGTTATACTTGAACAAATAGCACAATCTTATCCATCATGGTCATGGTCTAGAACAAAGAGAAGATCACATTCTTGGATTACATAGAGCAGCATGGGGTTGATTGAACCAAGGAGATGACTACAACTAGAACTAGAGACAAGAGACTCTTCATCCTCAAGACAAGACAAAGATTAGGAGGACAAAGGTAGCTCACTATTATAGGGACATATTTTCTCATTATGATTTGGACATCTTTTTCTATTATGTACTTAGCCTATGGGCCATAATAGGATAGGCCATCCTATTTTGTACTGTAACATTGTTGATATATATATGATATGCTGCTATGTTATGATATACATTACATTTTTATGTTTATGATGTCATGTATGGATACTCTATGTACATTTCATGTAATGCAATGAATTAAATATGCACTTATGTTTATTGATGCTTTATGGAATGCAATGAATAATAATATCATGTAAATGCTTTATATTTAGTTTTTTATGAGTAATGAAGATATGTAAATGGGATAACCAGTGAATGTAAGGTGCAAATTATTTTTGTCATACTAGAGCACTAGATCACACTAACTACGAGGAATGATGGTAGGAATGTTAGTAAGAGGAAATTAGACAAAGAATAGTTAGTGATGAAGAAAAACTTGCTTTCATATATGCACAAAATTGAAGGTGAGAAACTTTATTTAATATGGAAAAATAGATGCAGGGCACCATGGCAATGAAGGCCACGATGATAGTGCAATCACTTTGCATAAAACATGTATGTCATAGATAAAGAATGAGTCAAAACATCCTAAGACATGCAATGTGTCAAAGGTCAAGGTATGCGAGACAACCATGATTTGGATATGCCAACATAGACACCCAAGACATACTTGCCCCATAATGCTATGAAACACTCAACAAATAGAAAAGAAAATTAAAAAGGACCATGAGCCATCCTAGCCACTCTAAATCACTTAGTGACATCATCAAGCAACATAGGAACATGGTAGAAGATAAATCAATGAAAGATAAGACTGACAAATTCAAACAAGGAAAACAATCATTTTGATCTTTATTACCAAAAATGATAATGTTGTGATGAAAGGATGATCATGTTACCTATTTTTCAGTGAATGGAGTACCTCGTTTAATATAGGACATAGTTTGGTTTCGAGTATACCACACCTTGTATAAGACCCATGATAATGTTAATGCTAACAATAGTTGATACAACAATTTCGATCAATTTGTATGCTTGATTAGTTAAAAAATTAATTTGTTAATGCGTGATTTTGTGAAAGTGCAATATTTTATTGTGTTATCTATTTGTTTTCTACCCAAATATCTATGTACAAAGAGGACAATTTATTAGTGAAATGAAACAAAAAACAATTATTTTTTGGATTTTAGTGTTTTTCAATTTTTAGGGTTTTTGAACTTTTTAATTTTTTTGTGCTTTTTTGAGGACATTTTATAATATTTTTGAATTATTTCAGGACATTATATGCTTTTTATGGAGCTTTTTCATGATATTATTTGATTTTTAGTTGATTTTTTTCAGGAATTTAACATTATGTAAATGTTGTAGTTCCAAGTTGTTTACTATGATAACTCCATTAGTTGATCATGACAAGGGAACTGCTCCCAATTAAGGTCTAAAATGTTTACAATAACCAGAACATAAAACATATGTACATGGATTAGCAATCAATAGGAAAAGACATTGATGATAACGAATCACACGCCTAGACAAGGACATTGGGTCAAATCATAATGGTTAGGAATGATAGAGATTTGTGTATGTATAGACAGAATCAAGATAGATGACAAAGCGATGACCTTGCTACACATAACACCTTCTTACTAGGTTTTCACCATTGTACTTGCCCAAAGTGCCTGTTTGCCAGGTTTTACTAGAGGGTGAGTGATTTTTCTTTACTATTTTGTCATTTTTCATTTTTTTTGCTTTTTTTGCTTTCACACAAGGTGCCCATTTACAAGGTTTTCACCAAGATGATGATTTTTTTTTTCACTTTTTTTTGTATTTTTCTCTTTTGATATTTTGTATTTTTGTATTTTTGTATTTTTTTTTTGCATTTTTTTAGGATCATATTGAATAATTAATCAAAGAAACTTATGTATAATACTTTTAGAGGTGCATTCTATTCATAGGATCTGATAGTGGTTATCCCTTTGGGGTTACAAGTTGATATGCACTTGAGCCATATGCTATAGTGATAATGAAAGGCCCAACCCAAATAGGTTCAAATTTTTCTTTGATAATCTTAGTAGACTATGAATTCTTAGGGTTAGCTTTTAGAACCAAGTCTTTCACTTCGAAGTGTGACCCTTTGACTCTTGTTGTAGGTGTGATGAAGATGGTTTTGATATGCCTACAGATGTGTTAGAGCTATCTGATGCCTTTCATCTAACATTTGAAGCTGGTGTAGCCTAGAAACTCTATATGCTTCATCATTAATCAAGTGTTATAGAGAGACTTGCAATGATGGAATCTCCACTTCCAAGGTAAGAATAAATTTTATGCCATACACCAAGGAATAAGGTGTTGTGCTAGTAGGGGTGTAGATAAAAGTGTGATAGGCCCATAAAGATGGATTTAACTTCACATGCCAATCTTGGCCAATGTCATTAACAACCTTTTTGAGTATTTTGATAATTGTTTTATTGGATGCCTCACCTTGACCATTACTCTATGGATAATATGGAGTTGAGAAATAGTGTTGAATGTGGAACTTCTCACAGAGTTTTCTGACATCCTTATTTCTTTAATGGTTGGTCATTGTTAGTGATTATAGAAAGAGGGACTCCATATCGACATACAATGTAGTTCATAATGAATTTGGAAATATGCATGCCAATGATATAGGTAATAGGTATAGCCTTAATCTATTTGTGAAATATCATGTGGCCGTTATAATGAAATTATGTCCTTTTGTTGATCTCAGATGGATCTTACCAATGAGATCCAATCCCCATTGAGAAAAGGGACATGGAGATATGATAGGTTGAAGCTTTTGTGTTGGTGCGTGAATGAAATTTCCATGCATTTGGCATTTGTAACATTTCTTAGCAAAACTCATGGGCCCCTTTTTTCATTATCAGCCAATAATATCTAGCTTGGACCAAATTTTTAGTAAGGCTAAGATCATTGAAATGTCCTCTGCATATACCATCGTGAACTTCTTGTAAAGTCATTTGTGCTTCATCAGAATCTAGACACTTGAGGAGGGTGTGGTAGCGACAGTAAAAGGTATCACCAATGATGATGTATTTGGTAGCTTGTCTTATAAAATATCGGTGTTGGTTGACAAAAAGATTTGGAGGCACGGTTTGGGATTTTAGGTATTCCTATATTTCCTTATACCACGGGGAGTTAGGACCAATAAGGACACACACAAAATCTGATGTCGGGATCTCAAAAGATGGGACCAACAACTCTTCTACCAGGAATTCATATTTTTTCATATTCTGAGGCATATCTAGCATAGAAGAAATAGTTGCCATATTATTTGTTGATTTGTTTTGAAGTTAGGGGACTTGATTAAAATAGATGACAATGAATTTTATCTTGAATAATTCTATCATATTCTTATAGGGGAGAATATTTTCATCTTTTGTTTCATAGTCATCATTCACTTGGCAAATGACAAGTTGAGAGTCCCCATAGGCCTATAGGTGTCTAATATGCAATTGAATTACTATTTTGAGTCTTGTAACCAAAGCCTCGTATTCTGCAATATTGTTGGTGCAATCAAAAGTGATTCGATAAGATTTTTGAAATATAGCATCACCTTGAGGAGTTACACATAATATTCTTGCCCTCGAGCCAAATCTTGTGTGAGATCCATCAAAATACAATTGTCATTCATTATAAGGGGTGACAACAAAGACTGATTCTTCTAGAAAATTAGTCAACACTGGGTGATCATCTTGGATAGGTGCATCTGGGAGTTGATCAACTATAACTTGTCTTTTATTGCTTTTCTTTTAGTGTATTCAATATCAAACTCGGTTAGAATCATAACCAATTTTGCTAAACATCTTGTAAGAGCTACTCTGCTAAGAAAATATTTCAATGGATCAATCTTTTCTACTAACAAGGTCTTATTATTTAACATATAATGTCAAAGATATTGAACTACAAATACCACTTCTAAGCATGCCTTCTCAATGGTAGAGTAGTTTAACTCATGGCCCACTAGTGTCCAATTGATATAATAAATAGCTTGTTCTTTTCCTTGTTCATTTTGTTAGGCCAAAAGAGCTCCTAGTACTGAGTCAGTTGTAGAGATATACAAAATGAAAGGATTCCCATCTATTGGAGGAATTAATATAGGTTGTGACAAGAGATAATATTTGAGAGCTTGAAATACCTATTGACTCTGCTCAGTCTATTTAAAGGCCACCCCTTTGTGCAATAGATATTGGAAGGGGTTACACTTGTTTGCCAATTGAGCTATGAATCACTAGATTGATTTTAATTTTCCCTAAAGGATTCTTAGTTGATGGATGCATATCCAAAGTGGCTTTCACTTTTGTGAGATCCACTTCAATACCTTTGTGAGAAATGATATACCCTAGAAATTTTCCAGCTGTTACCCCGAAGACACACTTCTTTGGGTTGAGTTTGATCATTTAATCTTCCATCTGGTTGAAGATCAGGCCTAAAATAGTGAGATGAATATCTCTCGTGATTGATTTACATAGAAGGTAATAAAAAAAATCCTCCATCAAGTTATGCATGTAATCTTGAAAAATTATTGTCATGGCCCTCTAGTATGTTGCTCCTACATTATTAAGGCCAAAAGGCATCACATTCCAATAGTAGGTGCCCCAAGCACATGTGAATGTAGTCTTGTGTTCACGTCTTCAGGAGCAATTTAGATCTAGATGTATCCAAAGAAGCCATTAATTAATGACAACATTTCATATTTGACTGTCATGTCTACTATGATGTCAATGTTTGGTAGAGAAAAGTTATCTTTAGGGCATGCTTTATTCAAATCCCTAAAATCAATGCAAATTCTTGTGCCCCCAGTTTCTTTGCTGACTGTCACTAAATTGGAAATCCACTATGCGTAGTCAATTGGTCTTATAAAGCCCACATCCAACATTTTTTTGAGTTCTTTTACTAGTAGGATTACTTGTGGATGCATTTTCCTTAGTTTTTATTTGATAGGCTTTGCACCTGGTTTCAATGGAAAATAATGAAGGACTAGTTATAGATCAAGGCTAGGAATGTTTGCATAAGACCATGCAAATATGATCTGCTTCTCAAGATAAAAGTTGATAAAATCTATTCTTTCTTTCTTTGATAAGGAAGCAAAAAAATGAATGACCTTAGGGTTGCGAGGTGTACTCAAATTTATTTCTTTGGGTATTTCCAAAAGAAATGTTAATTTGTCTTGACCTAACAGGGGTATGTCTGATCTTCCACCTTTAGGTGCCTCAGAAAGGTTTTCACCTTTAGGTACGTCCTTTGTTTTTACTTTTTTTATGGTCAGAGGGAACCTTGTGGTTTTCACTCAGAGACCTATTCCTTTGATTTTCTTCTTTTTCACTTTTGCGACTGGAAGATGGAATTGACTCACCAAAATATGTTGTGGAATCTAAATAAATAGCAAATCTAGCTTTGTGATCTCCTTGTGGTATGCCTTCTCTAAGCTCAAATAATTTTGCAATTGCCTCATCATTCTCAAAGCAGTCTAATTTGGGTAGTCCTTGTTGGTCCCATTGTATATGTTGTGGGTATACAAGGGGCATGTCATCATAGATTTCAAGGAAAGTATGGGGTGAGATAGTGAAGACATAAATGTCAATGATATCACAATTTGAGCTGCTCGTGTCAGATTTAGTGCTTGGATTCCAAAATGATTCTATCCATGCTTTAGGACATGTTTTCATAAGAGGAGGATTTTCATGTTTGCCATCCATAGGCAAATCACCAGAGTGGATAATGATATTATCTAGGGCATAGGATTTCGAGGAATAAGAATC
This sequence comes from Cryptomeria japonica, assembly GCF_030272615.1. Lineage (NCBI taxonomy): Eukaryota > Viridiplantae > Streptophyta > Pinopsida > Cupressales > Cupressaceae > Cryptomeria > Cryptomeria japonica. The sequence goes on from NC_081409.1 coordinate 143,343,176, forward strand.
CCATTCCCATTCATTAGAATCAGTTTCAGGATGAGTGTCTTTAGGTGTCATTTCATCATTAGAATCATGCCCCTTTTCACACTCATCCAATTTTGTAGATGAGGTTTCGATTCGCAATGGTAAAAAACCTAAACCCAAAGTTCTATGTCACATCTATGGTATGACAGGCTCCAATCTTCCTTTTTTTTTCGGGTCCCAAGCCACTGTATCCATCATATCCCTTTTTTTCATTATGGTAAATCCTATGCCATATTGTTCCACTAGAAATTTTATAGACTTGGAGTATCTATTGTGTCTATTTCATATTTATAAAGCCTATGTGATACATCATCATCCAAGGTTTTTTTTTCTAGCTTACCCCACTTTGTGAATGTGGTGGGGGCTTGATATTGGATAATTATCTTGGATTCCTTTTTTTAACAAATGTGGCTTTTCATGTGATTTTGGCAACATAGGTAGCTTGCCAATAAGAAATGTTTGGGACATAGAGTACTCTCCACAACCTTGATCTTGTATCTTCATCTTTTCTTTGACAGATTCTAACAATGCGTTGGGATCCACATAATTAGGCCAGGATGCATCTCTATTTACTCACACTTGTTGTTGCAGAGTATCCTTAAGGTTAGCACAAATTGGAATGGATTAGGATCTCTAAGAATTATTATCTTGGTTTTGTTATATGGATATTTGAGACACTGGTGTTAGGTAGAAGGAACCGCTTTCATAGCATAGATCCATGGATGAACAAGAATCATATTATAAGGGAGATCTACACCCAGAACTTACAACAAAGTTGTTTCTATTGTTGGGCCTAATATAATAGGCTTTTAGTATTATCTTCTTAGAAGAATCTATGTCACTTTTAGTATAGTCAAGAGCAAGGATGACTCTCAAAGTACAAATATTCAAGCCTTCCCCAACATCTATCAAAAATCCTCTATTTTTGCAGTTATGGACAAACACTTCAAGGTGTAAAGGATTGTTATGATGGAATTTGTCAGAAGGAAGGTCATTATCGAAAAAAGATATAAGTTGAGGAATAGAGATATGTCTGATCCTGTCCTAGAATTGGTCAACATCTATGTTAGTTGGAACAATCAACTCAGTCAGAGCTTTATCCAAAACAACTTTATGCATAGGAGACATCCTCAAAAACTCAAGGATTGAAATTGAGCAAGTGTTTTTCCCAAGTGGTCAAGGAGACTGTTCTGACTCATTGAGGTTGGTTTAGGAGGAGATGAAGGAGCTCCTTTTAAGACTATTTTAGATCGACGAGTAGTTACTAGACACGAGGGATCTTGTTCTTTAATCCTTATAGTTGACACATAATCATCTGACATGGTAAAAGAATTATTGACATTGTCATGAGAACTATTAGCATAATTTAGGTTGCCCTTTTGATTTGCATTCGAAAAGGAGGATTTTCCCTTGTTATGATCAAGAGAGGGAGTTTTGAAAATTGTATGATCAACGTTAGAAGTTTCAGTGGATGGATCTACCTCAATTACATCCTGATCGAGCAAATCTTGGATAAGATGTTTCAATTAAAAGTACGATGCAGTTTTACATGTCTCTTGGAACGATGATATTCAAAATATGCGTTATCATTCCACCAATGCAATTTTACTTGTGGTTCTTCTTTAATAGCTTGGAACTTGATGAAATTGGCTTGGATTAATTGTTTTATTACTGATTCAATGGGCTCTCCCAATGGTATAAATTGATAGGGAGGCTCATCTCTTGATCTAAAAAGGTCTACATTGTTGACCTTGTTGTTGTTGACTCTGTTGTTGATTTCATGGTTGTTGTATTATGTTGCTTGTTTGGTTGTGTCTGCTAAGTCAGTCGAGAAGCCAAAGTACTTGATCTTTTTATAACAAATTTAGGTTGATCCATTCTTATTGTCCTGGCATCAACTACACCATCATTAGTGACATTTTTGTTCTTGGACCAAAACTTATTCTTGTCACTTGATTTGTTTGAATTGTTATTATCTCTGTTGATTTTGATCACTCACTTGGTGAAAAGTGCATTCTCAATGTTCATCCCCTTTTTGATGAGCTTCTAGATAGTGTATGTGGGAAAAGTGGGTTGTTAGAATTTAAAATGTGAAAAATACGTAAAATACCAATCCACACACACACATAGGACTTCTTGATGCAAGCTATGGAGTAACGCAGCGTTACTCAGCTTCCCAAGGAGGGTCCCATGGTTCTCTATCTCACAATGTCCCTCAAACCAATGTTTTGCTCTCAGATTACTGAGCAAAATGGTTTAGGGATGGCAAATATGAGAACGAGAGAGATTTTAACTGATTTTAGTATGAGATGTGTTATAAGCTAGATGAGATGCTAGAAATGCAACAAACTAAATGATAAGATGACGAGGTTAGTATGAAGATTATCCTAGCATACTATATTTACTCTATGATTGAGCTAAAATGGTAAAGAACTTATTCTAAACATGCATATTAGTCTAATTTATGATCTAAGAGAGGCTAAATGATGAGCATATAGATGATATGAAAGCTTGAAAGAATTTGAGCATAAGTATGATGCTTCAAATTTGAAAGATGATTGTTCAAAATGGAGGAATGAGAGCTCTATTTATAGCACAAACAGGGCAATGGATGGTCAAGATTGAAAGGTTTAATCAAGGGCCAGGTTTGAAAGTTGGGGATCCATGTGCACAATTTGCACCAATGAAATGGTGACAAGTGTCCACACCAGATTGGGTTGAAAGAAGAGGTTGGAGGCATTAAAGGCCTGAGGAGACCTCATGGTTATCTAAAGGCTAAGGGTCAAGTCTAAGTTAGGTTTACCCACTGATTTAGGATCTAATCCAAAGATAAACCTTTGTGCAAATGATTAAGAGATAATCATGGTCAAAGCATTAATCACCTGATGAGACCCTTGGGTTGGGTAGAGGTTGAGTCAAAACAAATGTTTTAACCATGTGGGAGAGTTTGAAATAACCATTAATGGTTATTGGAGACTTTGGGGATTAAGTGGTTGAAGGTTGGAAGCCTTCAATGGTTTTTAAAGACTTTAGGGTTTTTGGTGGTTGAAGGTTGAAAACCTTCAATGGTTATCCAAGACTTTGGACCATTTGAGAAGTGACCTCCCTTTGCTTAGGGATGTGACAAAGTTTAGAGGGGGTTTAGGCTAATTAGAATTGGTTAGAATATTCTAGAATGGGTTAGGAAGGGGTTTGGGATTTTTCAAGTGGATGGGGAGGATAATAGGATTTAATTGAATTTATTTGATTTTCATTCAATTTGGTTGGAATTAAATAAATTTGATTTATTCAATTTAGGATAACTATTTAATTAAATTTGAATTTAATTAAAAGTGGCTAGGGGGATTTAATTGAATAAAATGATTTATTCATTAAATGGGTATAGTGAATTTAATTAAGTGATTTACTTAATTAAATAGAAGAATGTGAATAATTTAATTAAATTGGATTTAATTAAATAGAGAAATGAACATAAAATATTCATTTAGGAATATGGTCATTTTTATACGTCTACATTTTGCCCCTCTTTGAAGTGACGTGTGTGCACATGTTATTTCAAAGAAAAATGATTTGTTTTTGTGTTTTATGATCAAATGCAATTTTTGTTGTGTCGCTTTTTGATTTGCAAGTCGTGCCCTAGATTCGATGCGATGCCCCAGATTCGATGTTTGATGTGATGCCCCCTCGGGAGATGAATCAATTTTTTTTTGAAAAAAAATTTCGAGTTAAATTGATGAAGTTCGTATGATGTGTAGGATTTCGTGTGTGTAGGAAGTGCGTAAATTGATTCATCTCCCGATAAATTACAAATGTTTTGGTATAGGGGAGACCACGACCATATTACAGGCCCAGTTAGGTAACCCTAATTTCATTTTTCTCCTGTAAAAGGGGAAAAGGGCTTGATTTGAATTCATTTGTGCTTGTTGACTTTGAAGAAAAGAGAATTTTCTCTGGAGAGAAAATGCCTATTCCTTACCATAGACACCGTTTCGAGCGCGTTCGGAGATATCAGAGACCTGTAGCGCATGGACCACCAGTAAGTCAACCCTTTTGACCCTTTTTTGATTTTTGATTTTGGCAATTTTAGGTGTTTGTTGAATTTTTAAGTTCGGGCTTTTCGGTTTAGCGCGTCTGAGGCAAACAGTAGCGCATACGCAATGCGAAATAGTGCATCAGGGTCAAATTTAGGGGTCGCGTCCGAAATTATGGTGTTAGCGCATAGGATTTCTAGGTTAGCACGTGTAAGGAAAATAGCGCATGGGGGAAATAGGGTAGCGCATCTCTTTGACCTAGCGCATAGGAAGCATAGAAGTTCGTATGAAGCAGGAGGTTTAGCGCGTGATCATAACCTAGCGCATAGGGTTTAACAGGTAGCGCTTAGGAAGATTATATTAGCGCGTAGGTTGTTTCTAGCGCATAGGATGAAAAGGGGAGCGCGTCGGGAGGATAGATTAGCGCGTAGACAGAGTCTAGCGCATAGGTTAGTTTAGGTAGTGCAATGGAGGAAAAGAATAGCGCATAGACATAGTCTAGCGCATAGGGCAAATAGATTCGCGCGTAGGAAAAGCAGCGTAGCGCATGGATGGAATCTAGCGCATAAGGTAAATAGGTTAGCGCGTAGGACAAGCAGCCTAGCGCGTGGGTCTTTTTTAGTGCATTTCATGTCTGTTTTAGCGCATCCAAGAAAAATTTGTGTTGTGGTCGATTTAAAATGTTGTGTTTTCGCGTGTCTGTCGTGTTTTTGATGCATGTATCCAATATGAGTATTTGTATAACTTGTTTTGATGTGAATGTTTCCAAGTTATGTATAGATATCAAGCTATTTGTGGGGATCAGAACATGATTTATTTGTGTTATCTGTTTTAAGTTCAAAATGTATATGAAAGCCTGAGTTGTTTTACAAGCCGATATGGGTTGGAAACTTGAGTTGTTTTACAAGTTTTGATATGGGTGGGAAACTTGAGTTGTTTTACAAGTTTGTGATTGTGGTACTTGAGTTGTTTTACAAGTTTTGATATGGTTTTTGAGAACTTGAGTTGTTTTACAAGTTGACATGAAATGATAGGAGTTTGAACTTGATGTAGATGAGCAAATTGTTTCATGTTGTTGATGTAAGTTGTATTTTGATATCTTTTTATTGATGTGGAATCTGATATTGGATATGTTTTGTTTGTTGACAGGAGCGATTGGGGATCGTGCAGTCGAGGGAGAGATTCCCGAGACCATGGACACTGATACCACGTCTGTCACAGGCAGACTTAGATATTATTGAGAGGTGTGGATTGACCTCACTTTTGGATATGCCTCGGTTCACTGTGAACCGGGGACTCTTGACAGCACTGGCAGAGAGGTGGCATAGTGACACGAACACCTTCCATTTTGCTACTGGGGAGATGACCGTGACACCAGAGGACTGCTATCGCATCCTGCGTATTCCTGTGGTAGGAGCTATACTGCCCTATGAGCAGACAGAGGAGGGCGGCACAAAGGTACTGCGCCGGATTTTTCATGATGAGAGTGTCTGCGGGTATGAGATCCCATGGCAGGAGTTCCTGGATCTTGATTATGCGCCATTGCCATCTGTATTGGCAGGATTTATTGGAGAATTCCTTTGTCCTGATCGCAGGTCAAAGGGATTTTCAGTGGGATGGGGGCTAGTGCTAGAGCAGATGGTCACACAGGGGCGGAGATTTGCATGGGGGTCAGCGATGTTGGCCCACCTTTACAGGAGCCTGCACGAGGTAGTATACCTCGGTTATAGCAGTTTATCAGCAGGGGTGACACTCTTACAGGTATGGTGCTGGGAGCACATTCCAGCAGCGAGGCCACTGGCAGACAGGGATAGGCCTGTGGGGGCAGCTTATGCATATGGTTATAGAGGCCTAGTTGTCCAGCGTAAGCTGGGCAAACTAGAGCACTGGAGGAGGGTTTTTGATGACATAGATACGGTCACCTGGAGACCGTATACAGGCTGCGAGGTATGGGCCGAGGATGGTATGGAGATGCCTTTTGTGTTCATGACGAGGTATCTGATCGGGAGGACTCCATTCGTCATTGAGCGATTTTTGGTTACCCGAGTTTTGAGGCAGTTCGGGAGACAGCAGGGGATTCCCCAGGGGACGTGCCTATATGCACGGCGGCAGCAGGATGTGGCCAATTGGGGGCCGACTATTGACAGTGTCGTTGCGATTGAGGAGTTTACTGGTTTGGCTGGGCAAATCTGGGACTATGCCCCAGAGATACAGGATGCCGGTATGACTGACGAGTTCGCTCGTTTATTTGCTGCTCGGGCGGTTGCGAGGATCTCAGATCCAGAGGAGATGAGACCGGCTTTTGATTCAGATGGAGAGGAGGGAGACGGGGGAGATGAGGGGGATGATGGAGGTGATGGGGGAGATGGGGGAGATAGAGGGAGGAGGAGAGGTGTGCAGAGGGCAGTACGGCTGGGCCGGATTTAGAGAGGGAGGGGAGGATTGGCCATTGGAGCCAGTAGAGCGGGGAGAGTTACAGAGGTATTAGCGGCAGTAGGAGGAGGAGAGGAGGAGGTGGGGAGACCAGTGCAGAGGAGGAGGATAGATATACTTCCACCTCCCGTACCCAGGACAGGCCGAGTGGGGGGAGTGGCGCCAGTACAGGTACCACTACGGGTTCGAGTGCCTGGATACATAGAGGACGCCCAGATCCGGACTCTTCAGATCACTGTGCAGCAGCTGCAGGCACAGATTTTGACTTATCAGAGGCAGATCTCTCAGTTGATCACTGAGAGAGATACCGAGATGGAGCGGCGGGGGTGAGCAGAGGAGGCCTTGGCGACCGTACAGAGAGCTGCGGTGGGTGGTCCCTTGAGAGACACCCTGAGAGAGCTGACATGGAGTGTGCAGGAGGCTGCATATTACAGGCGCCACTATGAGGAGGCGGTTCCCAGAGAGCGGCATGTAGAGAGCTTTGCGCAGTCGAGATCGAGTCGATCTCGAACTGCCGGGACACGATCGGAGAGCCGTGGAGTGACAGGGCCAGCGGGACAGGACCCTCCTGCCGATCCGGGTGCGAGTGTCTCAGGAGCCAGACAGGATCCTCCTAGAGATCCAGGAGTAGGTGCATCAGGGGCTAGACCATCTCCATCAGGGGATAGTCATACTTGAGAGACATGGTCTCTATTGTATTTTGAGCAGTGTATTCTTTGTACCGGACACAGTTTTGACACATTTTGTAGATGTTGATCATTTTTTGAGAGATATATATATAGAGCACCATTTTTGACCGATGTGATGTGTTTATGGATGTATGTTTTATGTGTGCTTCTTCCTTTTTACATGATGATGTAATGCTTATATACATGATGTAATGTATGATATATATGTATGTTTTTGTATGTTTATGAGATGTATCTTGAAAATGAGATGTATGATGTTAATATGCGGCTTTATGTAAAATGATGTGTAATGATGTAATAATGATAGAAGGGATAATAATGAGATGCAACTTATTATAAAATGAGATGCAACTAATTGTAAATTGTTATGCAACTAATTGTAAAATGATATGCAACTAATTGTAAAATGATATGCAACTAATTGTGTTTGGATCATCTCTCATTCTGTATTTGCCATCCGATATAACCATTTATTTGCTTTCTTTGTAAATATCATCATGGAGCTTTTCTTGATTTTTGGAAATGTTGAAAATTTATACAAGCATAATGGTATAATTGAACCATAATAACCTGAGTAAAATTTACATGATTTTTAATTTTGCAAGATAGCACAAGCGTCAAGGTATAATTGAACCAGGACGACCGGAGTGTGTATTGCGTAAACAGACAAGAGTAGATCATTTATAATGCGTGAAATGGGATCAAGCCTTCAGTGATATGGATCACATCTCGAGACAAATATTCACACAGTACAAGTGATCGCCTCCTAGACAGAAGACTAAGAAAATTTTGGAAGTTCCTCATGATCTCTGGCTTTGAAGCTTTTGATGAGAAGATTCCAATTTATTTAAAAAGTTCAAAATGTAAAATAATCAAGACTTTAATGTGATAATGCAACATTTAGTACTTTATAAAATCATCCATCCTTGAGTTTCTTGTGTATTGTTCGTGTTTTGGTTGTTTGTAATGAAGTGCAGTTGTGTTTGTTGGATGTCCTGTGTCTTGAGATTTTACAATAGTTGGAATGTCTTTGAATGTTTGCAAGTTTGTGAATAGTTTAATGCCCCTAGATGAGTGTTTGTCTGGATATGGTTATGTACAGTGATTTCCAAGTCATGGTGTGGTACGATAAGAGAATAGATACAGATAGATAACTCAGGATAGTGACTACGCTAAGTATATCCTGGATGGATAGAGGCTAAGTGTCGGGCGATGGCCGATAGCGTGTTGATGGATAAAATGGCATGGATATAGAGAAAGGAGCCGGCCTTCCACAAAGGCACCTGTTTACCAGGTTTTCACCATTTGTTTTTATTGTACTTTGTATTTTGACTTTTTCTGGAGTTTTGTATTTTTTTGTTTGTTTTTGGCGTTTTCCGTGCACTAGGCTACCTTAAGTATAGTACTTCTTTAGATGAATGCTATTAGTTGGATCATCAAGCACATCTCCTTCAGAATTTGTTAGCTGATAAGCACCTGATCCATAGACTGAAATGATGACATAGGGACCCAACCAGTTAGGTTCAAATTTCCCTTTCTTTTCTCTATCTTGCTGGTTTCTGGGATTTTCTTTTAGGACTAGATCACCAACTTTGAAGTTACGAGGAATGACCTTATGATTGTAGCTCCTGCACATGCGTTGCTGATATGCTTTAAGATGAGTATAAGCATGTTGGCGTCTTTCATCTAATAGTTCCAATTCTTGCAGTCGGTTGACCCGATACTCTTCATCTAGAATCAAACCTTTCAAAGAGACTCTAAGAGATGGAATTTCTACCTCCAAGGGTAAAATAGCCTCTGATCCATATACCAAGGAATATGGTGTTGCCCCTGTAGGTGTGCGGATGCTAGTCCTGTAGGCCCAAAGAGCTGGATTGAGTTGTACATGCCAATCTTTTCCTGCATCATTCACTGTTTTCTTGAGGATTTTTAGGATCGTTTTGTTAGATGCTTCTGCCTGACCATTTCCTTGTGGATAGTATGGTGTAGAAAATCGATGCTGAATTTTGAATTTTTCACATAGTTCCTGCACATCTTGGTTTTTGAAAGGTCGTCCATTATCTGTGACAATTGAACTTGGAATACCATATCTGCAGATCAGATAATTTAAGATAAAAGAAGCAATTTGTTTCCCAGTCACTGTGGTCATGGGAACTGCTTCAATCCATTTGGTAAAGTATTCTGTGGCAGTTATAATGAACTTGTGTCCATTTGAAGATGAAGGATGTATTTTGCCTACCAGATCCAATCTCCACTGACAAAAGGGCCAGGAGGTGGTAAATGGTTGTAGTTCCTGTGCTGGTGCATGTATCAGATTGCCATGGATTTGGCATTTAGGAAATTTCTTGGCGAAATGATATGAGTCTTTTTCCATGGTAGGCCAGTAGTATCCCATTCGTAGAAGCTTTTTAGCAAGAGTAGTGCCACTCGAATGCGTACCACAAATACCTTCGTGAAGCTCGTGTAAAGCTGAATCAGAATCATTACGATCAAGACAACGAAGAAGAGTACCATCTAGACCTCAACGATATAAGGTATCAGCGGTAAGGGTGTAACGGGCAGCTTGTCGGATAAAGTTACATTTTTGGTTACGGGATTGGTCAATGGGTAATATATTATGCTTGAGGTAGTCGTATATTGGTCCATATAACGGAGAATCTGAACCAGTTAAGGCATATATAACATGAGATTCAGAATGGTCATAGGCGGGAGAGAACAGTTGCTCTACCAGGAACTCATAACGACTCTGTTGTTCTGGAATTTGTAGTAATGAAGCGATCGTAGCCATTGCATCGGCTGCTTTGTTATTTAACCTTGGTATTTGTTCAAAAGTGATGTGCACAAAATACTGTTTGAAATCATCCACCATCCGTTTGTAGGGTAGTAGCTTATCATCCTTTGTCTGATAGTTGTTGTTGATTTGATGGATGACCAATTGTGAGTCTCCATAGACTTTTAATTCTGTGATCTTCCATTCGACAACCATTTTGATGCCTATGACCAATGCTTCATATTCAGCCATATTATTTGTACATGGAAACATAAGCCTGTATGATCTTGGCATGGTGTGTCCTTCAGGGGTGATGAATAGAATGCCTGCCCCCGAACCATGTTGTGTATAGGATCCATCAAAGTATAGGGTCCATTGTTTGGAGGAAAGAGCAAAAATGTCCCTATCTGGAAATTCAATGTCCATGGTTTGTTTTCCTGGTAGCGGTGCTTCAGCCAACTGATCTGCAATCGCTTGTCCTTTGATAGCTCATCTTTCCGTGTAGTGGATGTCAAACTCACTGAGAATCATAACCCATTTAGCCAATCGGCCTGTGAGAGCTGCCTTACTGAGTAGATACTTGAGAGGATCAATTTTGGCTACTAGCTTAATAGTGTGTGCTAGCATATAATGTCGGAACTTTTGAGATGCAAAAACAACTGTTAGGCAAGCCTTTTCAATGAATGTATAATTGAGCTCATATCCATTCAATGTTCTACTGATGTAATATATGGCGCGTTCCTTTCCTTGTTGATCTTCTTGTGCCAATAATGCCCCCAGTGAAACATCTATCGTTGATATATACAATATAAGAGGCTTTCCTGCAATTGGTGGTACTAGAACTGGTGGATTCATCAGGTACTGTTTAATTTGGTAAAAGGATTCTGCACATTTAGTCTCCCATTTGAATGACACATTTTTGTGTAGCAAGTGGTTAAATGGCAGACTTTTATCTGCTAGTTGAGCGATGAATCGCCTGATTGATTGAAGTCGCCCTTGGAGAGATTGAAGTTGACTGATATTCTTTGGTGGTGGCATATCCATGATGGCTTGTACCTTTGCTGGATCAACTTCAATACCTTTAGCTGAGACGATGTAACCTAGTAACTTGCCTGATGTAACCCCGAAGACACACTTCTTAGGGTTGAGTCGGACTTTGAATTTCTGCAATCGATCAAAGACCTTTGTTAGGATGCCAAGATGTTCAGCTCTGGTGAAAGATTTGGCTAGTAAATCATCCACATAGTCTTCCATAAATGTGTGCATCATATCATGGAATATGGTTGTCATTGCTCGTTGATAAGTGGCTCCGGCATTCTTTAAGCCAAAAGGCATAACATTCCAACAGTAGGTTCCCCAAGGACAGGTGAATGCTGTTTTGTCTTGATCTTCAGGAGCTATTTTGATTTGATTATAGCTTGAGAAACCGTCCATTAATGAGAGCATTGCATGGTCTGCTGTGAGATCTACAATTATATCAATACTTGGTAGAGGAAAGTCATCCTTTGGGCAAGCTTTATTGACATCTCTGAAGTCGGTACATATTCTGATACTACCATCTGGTTTTGAGACTGGAACAATGTTAGAAATCCATTCTGCATAGTCAATAGGTCGGATGAATCCGACATCTAATAATTTCTTTAATTCCGTTTTGACCATGAGTGCTATTTGTGGATTCATCTTCCATAGTTTCTGCTTGACTGGCTTAACCCCTGCAGAGATGGACAAGTGATGCATGATTAGGTGTGGATCCACTCCAGGCATATCAGCATATGACCAGGCAAAGTTAATTTGCTGTCCTTTAAAGAAGATGATGAATGCTGATCTTTCCTCTTCGGTTAGAGATTCTGCAAGGTGAATGTTTCTGGCTGCTTCAGTGGTACCAATGTTGATTGATTGAGTGGGCTCAATCAATATGGGTGATCGTTCATGAAAATGTTCAGGGAGAGTGTCAAGTCTCCCATCGTTAGGTGCCTTAAAAAGGTTTTCACCCTCAGATGCGTCCTTTATTTTTACTTTTTTGGGATCCATTGCTACCATTGACTGGTTTTCAGCATTAGATTCATTATTTGATTCATTTTTGCGACTGAGAGACTTGGCACTCCCTGAAGAACAGACGTCGTTATGCGGTTTACTGGCAGAGCCTGTTTCGGGATTTACGGTACATAGGTAGTGGATAATAGATTCATCATCTGGAAAAATTGGGATATCATGAGTCTCAGGTTCAGTCCAGTCGATGAGATCAGGGAAGACAAGTGGTAAGGAATCATGGGGCGGGTCAAGTTCAACTACTGTAAGTGTTAGAATAGAGTTATCATCGTGATGGGTCTTGTTTTTAAAGAAATTTAGGGTTTCATCGAGGTCTTCGATGGTATCATCTTCTACATAGACTTGTTCGTAATATTTCTGTTCGCTTTCCTGAACGTCATAGATATGTTGTGGGCCAAATTCAAGAGGTCTATCTTCTGCGTTATGTTCTTCTTGAGAAATGGATATGAAATCAGTATCATCGGGGATACTTGTAGTAGTATCAGAGCAGGTACCCCATTCATATTCATTTGAATCTGTTTCATATGCATCATCCCAAATTCTATCTGTACTGTAGACAGGTATGTTGTATGGCGAAAATAAATCTTTGATGATAGATACTATTTTGACATTCTGTGTTGATTCTGTATCGGATCCATCTTCTACATTCTGGATTTGTTCATATATTGTGCTTCCTCGGGGAGGAATGATGGGTGCTTGTGATGATATGATTTGTTCTTGAGCCACCGGTGTGTGAATATGAGCCACTGCTGCAGATATGGCCTTCTTATGATCCAGAAGCTTTCCCTGATGTATCTTCTGATCTTGACGTTCTCTTGCCTTACGGATTGTTTCTGCTGATTCAAAGAGAGCTTCCTGCCATGATTCTTCTTTGTATTTCTTCTTTTCTTTCCATTGAGGTTTTGTATTTGTATGTGGCAGCCTTTTTAATAGGAAAGTGAATTTAGAACCTAATCCTGCTTTATTTCTACTAGGTTGTGAAGGAAGATCTATAGGTTCAGTGACTCCCTCTTGGCGTTTCCCAATAGGTCCTTTACCACCATATCCCATTTGTTTCATGATCAGGTAGCCTTTTCCATACAAGTGTGTTGGTAGAACAATGTCTAGAGCGGCCGCTCTATTAGCTTCTTCTTCATCTTTGTATAGCTAGTTAAGAACATCTTTATCTTCTGATTCATGTGCTGGAGTCCCCAATTGGATGAAGGTACCATCAAATTTAGTTATGGGCTGAGTTGCCTGATGTGTTGATAGAGTAGGTAAACCATGTGATCTAGGTGATGTTGGCAATTTGGTTAAACACAAAGGCTCCATAGAGTATTCGCCCATGCCTTGGTCTTTGATTTGCATTTTCTGTTTGAAATCTCCCCATAAGGAATTGGATTTTGCTATTGGTGGATCAGGTGTCGAAGACTGTTGCTTTTCTCTGTTATAAGGAACCAAACTGTCTTGGGCTGCCCCCATTGTATTGCAATGTTGAAATGGATTGTGATCAGCTGATATGGAGATTTCCTGTCCATCATAAGGAAATTTGACACACTGGTGGTATGTAGAAGGTACTGCTTGCATTTCATGTATCCAGGGTCAGCCTAGTAAGATATTATAAGTGAGATCAATATCTAAAACTTGACATATAGTATCCTTTTGCACTGGGCCTACCTGAATAGGTAATATCACTGTTCCTTTAGAGGACCGTTCCTCATCATCATATGCTTTTATGGTAATCTTTTTACAAGGATCAATAGATTCTTTTGAGAAACCTAGTGCACGGATAAGCTTTAAAGTACATATATTAAGTCCGGCTCCTCCATCTATTAAGACTCTTTTGACGCGGTGTTTGCAAACAATGACTTCAATATGTAGAGGAGTATTATGCGGATGACTCAATGAAGTATTAACATGCTCTGAGAAAGTGAGGTTATGAGACTCTGTCATGTGGGCCACCATAGCTTGGAATCTGTCTGTATCCAGATTTTGAGGTACATTTGTTTCTAAGAGCGCTTGCTCCAATATGTCTTTGTGTTTTGGAGATAGTTTTAACAATTCCAGGATAGATATCTGAGCCGGAGTTTTTCGCAGTTGAGTAACTAAGTCGTATTGGATCTTTGGTGTGGTGGTTGGAGGTGCAGTATGCCCCTTTAAGACATATTTCTGGGTCCGGGTTGTTACATTGATAGATTCATGATCACGTTTATCTCGAATGGTTATAACATTGACTTGATGGTCTTCAGCTGATATGTGATTGATTGTGTTGTTGTAGATGTGATTAATACGAGCTCCGCGGGTATCGTTTGAAGTTGATGCTCCATCTTTGTTATAATTTGGTAAAGGATCTTTGAAGGCTTCATGATCATTATTTGTTTTGAGACCATCCACTGTTAAGTCACCTCGATCAATCATGTCTTGGATTATGTGTTTCAATCTCATGCACTCGTTTGTTCTATGACCTTTGTTTCGATGAAAATCACAATAATGGGAATCATTCCACCAAGGTGGTTTGATCGGGGGTTCGTAATTGTTGATTGGAGGTAAAGAAAGAACCTTGTTTGCTAACAGCTCTCTGAATGCGGACTCTAATGATTGGCCCAATGGTGTGAAAATACGCTTATGGAAATTGTTGGTGTTGTTGCGTGAATTGTTGTTAGGCCCTGGATTCAGATTTTTGTTTTGATTATCATTGGCATTGTTGGTGTTGAGTTGTCCTTGAGTATTGTTTGGTGTATTGGGAGTAGCATTTTTAGGATTTTTCATATTCTGAGTATTTCCTGATAAAGCAAGCACTGGCTGTTTAGATTTAGGATCATAGGATTCATTGTTGCCGTCGTTTTTGTTTCGAGTCCAAAATCGAGTTTTGTCTAGATTGGTATTGTTTTGGTTATTGTAGTTTGATGAGTTCGTTCCTTCTTTGTAGAACTTGAGTGTTCCCTTTTTGACACAAGCTTCCTCTACTTGGATGCCATTTTCAATTAACTTGTCAAAAGATGGGATGCATTGAAGTTTGAGTTTGTAACTCATTTCCCCATTCAAGTTATCAATGAAGATTTCCATTTTCTCTTTTTCAGGAATATCGCGAGGATATCTTGATACCATGCGTCGCCAACGTTGAAGGAATAACATGAATGTTTCATTGTTCTTTTGTTTGGTGTTGCAGATATCTAACATGGTTATGGCATGTTGGATGTTGTAAGAATAATGGGTGATGAACTTGTTGACTAATTCATCAAATGATCTAACAGGTGGTGTAATCTTGGATAACCATTCCATTGTTTGTCCTCCCAGGCTTCTTGGGAATAACCTCATTAGATACGTGTCATTATGAGCAAATTCAAGACTCATAGTACAAAATTCTCGAACATGATCTCGAGGATCACCTTTCCCATCATATTTATCAAATTTGGGAATGTCTGAGTTTGGAGGAAAAGGTATCATGTTTAAGCTTCTGTCAAATGGATAAGGACAGATTTCGTTTATAGAATACCGCACTGTTGTCCCTTGTTGCATATCATGCATTTGTCTTTGCAACATTTGCATCTGTTGAGTAAGAGCAACCAAAGGCGTATTATCTTGCCGAGGGAAGAGTTCTTCCCTTGGAATTGTTCTCATTTGAAAAGGTGTAGCAAATGGTATGTGTTGTTCGGGGGTTTCAAACATAGGTACTCGCATTTCTGGTATATGTTGTTCTGGAATATGTTGTTCAGGTATGCGAGTCTCTTCTTCCCTTTGTTGTTCTTGATATGTGTATTGTTGAGATCCTGTTTGAAAGACGTTTGCGTCGAAATCTTCAGGAAGTTTGACACCTTTGCTTGTAAGCATAAGTAGATATTTTTCTTTGTCATTTTCCATGAGTTTTTCAATGAGTTTTTGGAATGAAGGATTTTCTTGGCATTCCTGAAGAATTGCGTCAGTAATTTCAGGATCTTCTGAAGATGGAACTTCAAAAGGATTTGATAATCTGCGATTCATACTTGATTCCGCGGGTGTCTCGCTTTGTTTGTTTCGTTGAGAGCGAGTGACAGGCATTTCAATAGAAACTTGCAGTGATGAAAGGAACAAAGTCCTTGTTGATGTTTTGCTCTGGTGTTGGTGGTTCTGGTCTAGGTGTGTTATATGTGATGCAATCGTCGGGCAGGAATGCTGGATTGATTTTTCCTCCGCGGTTTATTTTTTGATTAAAAGCAGACTTTTGACAGTATGCTATTGTTTTCAGGGGTTCTTTGTCAAATTCGCTGGATTTGTTTTGGATATAACGTTTGACGTGATGAAGAAAAACCCAATGAGATTTGAAGAGTTGACGATTGATGTATAAAAATTTATTTCTCTTGATGAATTTGGAAAAGCTTGGTTGCTGTTTCTTTAACGTGATGTTGCGATAGAGGTTCTTCTTTCTCAGAATGAGGGGATTAGTCATACATGAGTGATCAATGATTTCCTTTGATTGATTTGGATTCAGTTGATTCTTGTTTCGAAAATTTCAAATTTTACTTTATCAGAATGAAGGTTTAGCTATTCCTTCACGATAAAGCATGTCAAATGATATGGATAAGAGTTTCCCGATCTGGAAACTGAATTTGACAATTTGAAAAATTTCTAGACAAGTGTTTTTGAGATGAGATCCGTAAGATATTTAAAGGATTGAATTGACACTGATGATGACAAGTTTCCGGATTATGATAGAAAAGACGTCCTCTAATGCTTGATTCGTTTTCAGATTTGGACAACCTTGTTTGACGCAAATTTGACTTGAAAAATAGTTTTATGGCTTGTTTTTGTCACTCTGGTTTGATGAAAGACGTGTGTTGATGAAAAACTGTGTTTGAAATATTTTTGAGATTTTCAAAAATTTTGGTTTTTCCAACTCTCTGTTTTTCTCCTTTTTCTCATGCGCTAAAACAGGTGTTCAATGCACTAGTAAATTTTCTCAATGCGCTAAAACTATTTACCTACGTGCTACTCTGCCCCTGGTTACGCGCTAAACAATTGATTCTGGAAAATTTTGTTTGGTCGACTGTGAAATATGCACGCGCTAGACTGTATTTCTCACGCGCTGACTGGTTTAATTAATGCGCTAAAACAGAGATTCCAAGCGCTAAGATGTTTGTTACACGCGCTAAAACAGACTATTTTGAAATTTGTAGTGAAGTTTTTCTGGAGAATTACGCGCTACACTGAGACTTTTACGCGCTAACTGGTTTGGTTAAAGCGCTAAAACAGAGTTTAGATGCGCTAAGAACTTTGTTACACGCGCTAAAACAGACTGTTTTGAAATTTGTAGTGAAGTTTTTCTGGAGAATTACGTGCTACATTGCTACTTTCACACGCTAACTGGTTTGGTTAATGTGCTAAAACAGAGATTCTAAGCGCTAAGACGCTTGTTACACGCGCTAAATGATTCCTAATATGCGCTAGGATATGTTTTGCACGCGCTAATATATCTGGTCTCTGTTTTACTTCTAGTTGAAACGCTACTGTTTTTGTTGTACGCGCTATTTTGTTATTCAGATGCGCTAAAATAACTGTTTGACGCGCTAATATGTTGTTCCTATGCGCTAAACTGCGTTGATTTTTCCGTTTGGTGCCTTTGTGATGTTTTTGATTTTTGTTGAGAGAATTTTCAAGTAGGATGGATGATTTTCTAAAATACAAAATGTAAACACGGCACACAAAGTACAATCATTTTACTTAATCTACCATAAAGTGTATGTTCTGTCGAGGATGTTTTCGAATCCCCAATGTTTTAACAGGTTGGATACAAGATAAACACTTCAGAAAGACTCTTTATTCAAGGGTCATAAGCAACATCATAGCTCACTAGTCTCGATACTCCGTCAGCTCAAACAGCCGTGTCACCCCCTAGAGGGCGCTCGTTTTTTTGCCTTTTGCCAGAAATTAACCCAAAGTGAATTGCTTCACAGTTGAGTAGTTATCATGGGAGATATATGGTGAGTAATCTTGTGGGCGGATTCTTCCCCACCCTTGCACTATGATGTTACAAATGTTTGGATACTGACTCAGCTCAAAGTTTCTAATGCTAATGTTCTTAATCAGGCTTCCCGTTCGGCCGTCAGTGATAAACTCCCTCAGGAGGCTTCCCAACCTTTAGAACAAAGGCTTTACGTATCTCAAGGATACTGGGGGAAGGCTAGTCGCTGCGCGCAACCGTTGAAAAGGACTTTCGTCACTTTCCACATTTGATTATAGTGGGTTGGAATTCTTGGCGTCAAAGCCGTTCCCCACTTAGGTCGTTCCCTTCACACCGGCCATAAACGGCTTTAAGAGTTGAGTGCAACTCCTCGGGAAGGCAGACCTGCTAAAGGATTTATTGCTTGAATTAAAGAAAGCATAAGAGTGGTTTAGCTTTTTGGTCACCCAGTTAAGGGGAGAGCATATACCTTCCACTTTCGATACACGGCAGATAAGTTGTTCTTTTTAGCCTTCAAGACAATGGTTTGCTAACCTTTATTTGGAGATGTTGCTCCAACAAACATGGTGTTCTTTTTAACCCTTTATAGCAATGATTATTTTATCTATGAAAAATAGATCGTCAACAAAGCAAATTTTGATTTTCGAGGTCAACAAAAGGAAAAGCGTTTTGTTTGTAAAACAAATCTCCTCGCTTTTCCTGCAAGAAACTTGTTAAAAATCCTGCAAAAAGAAATCGGTTAGTTTGTTTCGGGGGACTTCCACAAGTCTAAAATTATTTATTCGGTTACACAATCTTTTGTTGGTTTTCTTTTTGATGCGCTATAGAACAAACTGTACGCGCTACAATATTGGGTCGATGCGCTACTGTCCCGCTTTCGTGGCTATTTTGTTTCTCAGAAGCGCTACTCTGTGGCTTCGACGCGCTAATTTATGATCTGGTTTTTTCGCGGCCTGTTTTTCAAGAAATTTGGAATTTTCATGCGCTAACTGTCTGTTCAAATGCGCTGGAAGATTCTGTCTAAGCGCTTGTATATTGGGCCGATGCGCTAATCTGTCAGGTGGACGCGCTGATCTGTGTTTCGGTTTTTCTCGAAAAATGGTGGATTTCCATGCGCTGACTGCCCACTGATAAGCGCTAGAATATGCAGGTGAAGCGCTAAAACTGTGGGTCTATGCGTTAATCTGTCATGTAGAAGCACTAATATGTGTTTCGCCGGCGTCGACACCTACAGGAAAATTTGTTAAAATAGTATCATGCGCTAAGGAACAGTTTTAACGCGCTAAGACAAAAAGCCCACGCGCTAAACAGTAGGCTAGAAGCGCTAAACTGTTAGGCAGATGCGCTAAAATGTGTCTTTGACGCGCTAATTCTAGTTTCCCGCGTACCTGCAAAACTCTTTAAATTCAAAAAATGATAGGTTATTGGGGTGCATGCCCCACGGTGGGCGCCAGAAATGTATGTGGGAAAAGTGGGTTGTTAGAATTTAAAATGTGAAAAATACGTAAAATACCAATCCACACACACACACAGGACTTCTTGATGCAAGCTATGGAGTAACGCAGCGTTACTCAGCTTCCCAAGGAGGGTCCCATGGTTCTCTATCTCACAATGTCCCTCAAACCAATGTTTTGCTCTCAGATTACTGAGCAAAATGGTTTAGGGATGGCAAATATGAGAACGAGAGAGATTTTAACTGATTTTAGTATGAGATGTGTTATAAGCTAGATGAGATGCTAGAAATGCAACAAACTAAATGATAAGATGACGAGGTTAGTATGAAGATTATCCTAGCATACTATATTTACTCTATGATTGAGCTAAAATGGTAAAGAACTTATTCTAAACATGCATATTAGTCTAATTTATGATCTAAGAGAGGCTAAATGATGAGCATATAGATGATATGAAAGCTTGAAAGAATTTGAGCATAAGTATGATGCTTCAAATTTGAAAGATGATTGTTCAAAATGGAGGAATGAGAGCTCTATTTATAGCACAAACAGGGCAATGGATGGTCAAGATTGAAAGGTTTAATCAAGGGCCAGGTTTGAAAGTTGGGGATCCATGTGCACAATTTGCACCAATGAAATGGTGACAAGTGTCCACACCAGATTGGGTTGAAAGAAGAGGTTGGAGGCATTAAAGGCCTGAGGAGACCTCATGGTTATCTAAAGGCTAAGGGTCAAGTCTAAGTTAGGTTTACCCACTGATTTAGGATCTAATCCAAAGATAAACCTTTGTGCAAATGATTAAGAGATAATCATGGTCAAAGCATTAATGACCTGATGAGACCCTTGGGTTGGGTAGAGGTTGAGTCAAAACAAATGTTTTAACCATGTGGGAGAGTTTGAAATAACCATTAATGGTTATTGGAGACTTTGGGGATTAAGTGGTTGAAGGTTGGAAGCCTTCAATGGTTTTTAAAGACTTTAGGGTTTTTGGTGGTTGAAGGTTGAAAACCTTCAATGGTTATCCAAGACTTTGGACCATTTGAGAAGTGACCTCCCTTTGCTTAGGGATGTGACAAAGTTTAGAGGGGGTTTAGGCTAATTAGAATTGGTTAGAATATTCTAGAATGGGTTAGGAAGGGGTTTGGGATTTTGCAAGTGGATGGGGAGGATAATAGGATTTAATTGAATTTATTTGATTTTCATTCAATTTGGTTGGAATTAAATAAATTTGATTTATTCAATTTAGGATAACTATTTAATTAAATTTGAATTTAATTAAAAGTGGCTAGGGGGATTTAATTGAATAAAATGATTTATTCATTAAATGGGTATAGTGAATTTAATTAAGTGATTTACTTAATTAAATAGAAGAATGTGAATAATTTAATTAAATTGGATTTAATTTAATCTATGCTTTTGTTATTTTTCAGATTTAGAAAAACTTTTGAGCTGCAACTCTAAAGATTCAACCTTGGGAAATTTAAATGAAGAAAGACCTTAGAAGGACAAGAGAAAAAATCACAAAATTACAATAGGACAATGTCAATGTCTCACCTATACGCTTGGATACTAAGATAGGTTTGAAAAAATGATGATGATGACAAAAGGACAAATGTTGGACAAGGTCTAGACTCCCTAACAACAACTTAGGGTTTAATCTAATTTTTTTTAATTTTTAGAGTTTGACAAACCTAATTTCGAAGACTAAATGCAAGAGGACAATGATAATGACCTTGATACATAAGGTATGAACCTATTATATGAAATGATCTTTAGGTTATGTGTTATGATCTAGGGATATAAAATGACCTAAAGATATGAAATGACTCAAAGGTATTATGCAATGATATAATCTAGAGTTATGATATGACTTAATGTTATAATATGATATAACCTAATGATATGAACTAAGGATGTGAATGCAAATGTATTACAACGTCAACCTAGGAAAATACCTAGGGTTTGGACTATGCAATGATAAAACCTAATGCAATGCAAAATGTAACCTAAGCCAAGACCTAGTTTTGGTATAATGATAATGCAATGAAGACTTAGGAGAATGATTATAAACCTAAGTGAAAGAAGGGATAATGCATATGGAATGAACCTAATAGGATTGTATGCCTTGAGACCCGAGTTTGAACTATGCAAGAGCTAGTTCCCTAGGTGACATAAAATTTGAAAAAAGGATATCCAATTCTTCGACAAGTTATGTTTATGAAATATTTTTGAATGTTGGATGGATATTTCAAAATATTTTTAATCAAGTTTTAGTTTTGTTTTAATTTTGTTTGGACTTTATTTTGAACTTGTTTGAATATTAATTTCAACTTATCAACCATCTTAATTCAATACAACACTAAGTAAATACATTACATTACATAGTTAAGATTCATAATGATATTCAATAGAAGACATAATCACATATCATTACATTCCTCTAAGGGTTCCCTAATGTTTCTACTAAGAAACACACACTATCATACATTAATTATATAACTCATCACATAAAGATCTATACTAAGTTCATTTTAAAGAACCAAATGAAATATTCTTATGATAAGCTTCATTAAGGATAGGAATGTACATGTAATTCACATAAAACTTTCACTTGCAAGACATCCATTGATACAATTACATCTATTACACTCATTTCCACTTGGAATAATCTCTAATATCTTTGTTGTTACAAATACAAATACATAGTTACATAGTCTTTTTTCATCACTTTTGGATGATACATCACAAATAATGTAATGGTATTATTATCTCTCAACTGAAGTATGTAGACACTAAAAAGAACATGGTAAAGATCCATCTAGATGCACATGAGGAATTCTTCCAAAATATTTCCAATGGGTGAAAAAGCAATGCCACCCAACCATGTGGAACTTGTAGGCCCACCCCCCATGCTAGGAGATAGACAAAAGGCCCCATTCAAAAAACAAGAAGGCCATGGATTAAAAAACTAAATAAACTAACAACTAAGATACATGAGACACCACTTTAGAAGACAAGTAGATTAAGAAAACAAACAAAAGACCATCAAATAAACATCCAAAATTCATACAAAGATTCCCAAAGAAAGTGTAATGAAACAAAACCTTCAAAGGACTTCCACAACCAAGGACTACCAAAGTAAGAATATCAACCAAAAATCTTCTAAAAAAATTGAAAGACTTACAAAGACAACCATAGAGCTTTCAAGGTAAAATAACAATCAAAAGTACATCCCAAGGGATCTTCAATAATAATCAAATGACTCTAAGAACAATTGAAAGACTTCCATAGACTTTCACATAAAACTGAGACAATAGGATACTAGAATACATGAAGGGGAAAGTTTCATCTTACAACCTTGAGACTCATGTACAACCATACAATCCTTTCATGAGGAAAAGGTATTGCACAATCAATCCAACTCAACACCTCTATAAATGGATGAGCTTACCAGCTCAACACCTCAATAGGTGGACAAGCCTTTTCAATCTTACCCTTTGCCTATACGAGCACATGAGGATATGAGTGGCATATTATTATCTTATTTGTGTGTAAAATCAACCCAGATTTTATTAGTGTTATCACTTATTAATCTACTCACTTATGAGCTACCTTGATAGCCACTTAGGTCCTTGACACCTATAGAGAGCCACTTTCCCTTAATGCACCTACTCAACCTATTCCCTATGACTTAATAAAAACATAATAAAGTATAAGGTAACCAAATAGGAACATAAAGGATACATATATATGCATAGATATCACATTTTGTAAATAAGACTTCCAAAAATAGACAAATCACAAGGTCAAGTCCTGAAACTAAATCATAATCCCAAAACAATTGTTCCTTTTCACAAGCCAAATCAAAAATGGGCACATGAACTATAAATTAGTCAAATTGAGCAAAATCCAACACAAAAAACCAAAATTGACAAAATAAATGGTCACCTAAGCCTTTGGTATTGAATGAGAAGTTAAATTAGGTCAAAAATTAAAACTAATCAAAACCCCAAAACAACTACATAGGTGGTCAACAGAGCTGCACAAGTGGTCATTATAACTGCACAAGTGGTTAGTACAGTTGCACAAGTGACCAAGGAAGTTGTGGGTGGTCAAGGGAATTGCATAGGTGGCCTCTGTTCTGTGCAGATGGTGCCCAAAACTACGTAGATGGTTGAAAAAAGAGAAAAAATATAACAGAAAAACTCAAAATCAAATTTTGACAAAAGCCCATTAGAGAAGGGTCTAATAACACTTGAAAAACACTCAGAAATCACACACAAATATTCTCATAGGTTTCACAAACAAGAATGCAAAAAAATTGGGAAACTAAAACATTGAATCCCCATACCCGATTCCAAGCAAAACACAATCTTTACAAATCAAGAACAAGAAATTAAATTTATATAATAAATACAATCCGAACAACATTCCAAATCCCCCTAATAATCATTGTATTTAAAATTGAAAAATTTGACTAAAATCGAATAGGGAAAACCATATACCTACTTGGAAACCTATGAATTACACAGAGAGAGAGAGAGAGAGAGAGAGAGAGAGAGAGAGAGAGAGAGAGAGAGAGAGAGAGAGAGAGAGAGAGAGAGAGAGAGAGAGAGAGAGTTTGATGTCAAATTTTGAAACACGAAAACTCTTTAGAACAACAACCAAAATTCCAAATCAATCAAGGCCAAGAAATTCAATTCACACTTTAATGCAATCCCAAAGTCAAACTAAAAATTGCAAATCCTTTTCCTCAAATTCACACTCTAAAATTCTTGACAAAATTGCAATAAAATTTTCTCTCTCCAAAACTTTGAAAAGAAAAACTTCTAATCAATTCTCACGAAAATAATAATAAATAAAACTCAATTATCTAAATAAAGCTCACAAAGAAAAGCGAAACCCTAATCCTTAAAATTTCACATTAAATCAATAAGTGAATAATATTGAATTAATCCCAAAATAAAAATCCCCATAAAAATTTAAACAGATAAATAAATAGTAATTAAATATTAAATCGCCAATTAAAAATTCTCTAAAAATAGTTAACTCCCACTTGACAACCAAGAAAAGAATAAATAATTAATTCCAACTAAAATATTAAAATCCACTAAAAATAAAACTAACAATCAACTCCCACTCAATAGAATAAATAACAAAATAATATATCATAATAAATAAATTTCCACTATAAAATAATTGATTTCAATAAAGATACAATTATCATAAAAATAGGAAGACTAGTTCCACCAAGATCCAACAATTAGTTCCATAATTAAATATATAATTTCCACTAAAAATAATCTCCACAATAAAAAAATCTCATGGAAAAAATAAATAATAAACAATAATCAATAAATCATTTACTAAATAATAAATAAGTAATATTTATTTAATAAATAACAATTAATTATTAATTTAATTTATAACACTTAGGCTATAATTAAAATCAATAATTAAAATAACATAAAATCCAACACACAAATAAACCATAAAATAATGCCAACACCAAAGCAAGACTTACCATTGACAATTGGGTAATTAGATATTCTCCACATGAAAAACCTCATGAGATAAAATATGGCTAAGGCTAGATACATTTGGGCCTTGTACTATCTCCTGTATTGCCTGCAACCCTACACCAAAATATGTTGTATACAAACATAAACCCCAATCAGTCAATACAACAAAGATGCAATCAAATAATATCTGATCATGGGTTAGCATCACATACAACACCATAATAAATCACCAATATATAATCCAACTCATCAGTAAGCCATCACAAACATCAATATATTTATCTCAATGAAATATAACATTATCATATCCTAAAACAATATGCAAGGCATGGAGAGGCACTATGGAATAAATACTTGGGGGGTCATATTTAGTCCTCCTTTTATCCTTTTTTCATTAGTCCATTTATTTCATTTTTCTCTTTTTTAGATGTTAATGTTTGTAGCTTCAGTCAAATGATCATTTAGAATACAAATAATATATATTGATTAATAATAATATATTATTATGCTATATTAATATATTATTATTAGTCATATAAAATTTAATATTCAATATTAATCTATTATATTATTCTAAATTAATAATTGATTGATGAAATATTATAATATTGATTAAATTATTATAGTTAAAGGAGAGACATGTCCGTTCAAGGACATGCCTCTCCAAAAGAATATATATAGTATAGTGAAATTCAATTTGAGAATACATAGAATTCCAAGAATGCAAGTATCGGATTGAATCAGATATATATATTAAAATACATCCAATAAAACCTGGGAAAATCAGCATGGTATCAGAGCTCAAGCCTATGAAGTTTAATTTGGAGGTTGGAGAGGGTTCGAGAATTCAGTTTTTTCTAGAATTTTCAATCTGAAATATGCCATTGTACAGCCCTTGGTTGGCCTCAAAATGAGGACTATAATATATGGATGGAAAGATCTATGTTTCTAGTTTTCACATATGTTTATCTCATCAAATTTGATTCATTTTTGTGCAAGATATGATGACTTTGGTGCAAGTCACTTGAAACCCTACCTAGGGTTAGCAGTTTAGGAAAAATGTCATAACTTTTGTTTTAACTATTGGATCTGGATATAACTTGGAGGAAATGTTTGTAATTATATTTTCTAACATCTCACAGAAGAGATTGGATAAATTTGGTAAATTGAAAAAGTTATTAACGATTGTGTGTGGCAGATCATAATGAAAGTGTTGATCAAAATTATGAAAATGTTCTACATCATTCAAAGGGAATTATGATGAGAGATGTTTCATGCGTGATATTTCTTATATGAGCTCACCTTATGAAAGGAAATGTTTTAAACTTAAGATAAGTATTCCATGTTTTATTAAGACACATGAATTATTGAGTTTGTAATTTATGCTATAATATTGGCAAAAGCACAATAAAATTGAATTAAAGGGAGAAATAAATTGATTCTTATAAATGAATTGATGATTGAGACCAGATGCAAAGAGAGTCTGACATTTCAAAAGAGGACAAGAGGTTGATACAAGAACTTGAGCTTCAGAGGGAGCAGATGGTTCAATCAACTTGTGACAATTTCGATCATAGTGATTGAGAGGGATTTTCACTATTGAAGGTGAAACACTTATGAGGTAAAACTTGATTCAATTGATTATTATACTACTTAAATCATTTAATTCCTTATGGGCCCTGTGTAAATCATAAGGAAGTGATGACTTCCAAATGATTTCCACTTGTATTTTTGAGGTTATTGGAAGGTGATGATCTTACAATAACTTGAGCTTGTGGATAGAATCGCCGACAAAGGCAATCCACATGAGAGCTCATGGATAGAATCGCTGATTGAGGCAATCCACGTAAGATCTTGTGGATAGAATCGTCGTCTGAGGCAATCCATGTGAGAGCTCATGGATAGAATCGCCGATTGAGGCAATCCACTTAAGAGCTTGTGGATAGAATTGCCGACTGAGGTAATCCATGTGAGAGCTCATGGATAGAATCACTAACTGAGGCAATCCACATAAGAGATTGTGGATAGAATCATTGACTGAGGCAATCCACATGAGAGCTCATGGATAGAATCGCTGACTGAGGCAATCCATGTAAGAGCTCATGGATAGAATCACTGACTGAGGCAATCCACACAAGAGCTTATGGATAGAATCGCTGACAGAGGTAATCCACACAAAAGCTTATGAATAGAATCACCGATGGAGGCAAATTCACACCTTGAGACTATGGTTGATGCAAATACTCCCCTGTGATGAGCATCATATGGTTGATGCAAATACTCCCAATATCATGAGATGATATTTTTGAGTTATGGTGAATATCATGTGCCTTGATATTCTTGTTTATACCATACTTCCTGATATCATAGTGAGATAATATTTTCTCTATTCCATAATTAATCTAGACTTAATGCATTTGCATTGATTTTTTCTTCCCTAGCTAAGAGGGAGTGTTAATTATGTTTTGTGTAGTTATGGTGAGGGCCATAAGTGTTAACATGGGAGATCACTACACATTCTGTCTGATCATCCTCCCTAGCTAAGAGGGAGTGTTAATGTTTGTAGCTTCAGTCGAATGAACATTTAGAATACATATAATATATGTTGATTAATAATAATATACTATTATGTTATGTTATTATATTATTATTAATCATATAAAATTTAATATTCTATTATATAATTCTAAATTAATAATTGATTGATGAAATATTATAATATTGATTAAATTATTATAGTTAAAGGAGAGACATGTCCGTTCAAGGACATGCCTCTGCAAAGGAATATATATAGTATAATGTTATTCAATTTGAGAACACATAGAATTATAAGAATGCAAGTATCAGATTGAATCAGATATATACATTAAAATACATCCAATAAAACCTGGGAAAATCAACATTGGAGAGGATATATTTTCTCCTTTTCTTAGAATATGATAGATTTATTTGTTTATCATCAAAATTTGTAGCCATGGGCTATGTATGCATCCATTCATGCATTCATCATTACTTTTTTAGCTTCTTACTAAATTGAACTTATCATCATTAATAAATTACGTTCCCTTTTACTTCAATCACTTAAGTTAAAACTATGAGTATTTTTTCATTATTTGATGGAGCTAATTATAGGTCATGTTGTCTCATAACATAGGATGTTGGCACTTTCATCAACTAACCTAATCCTCACCTATGATTCATCAAAGGTTTACTTTTTTCATTTTTATGCATTCATTTCATCATTGTAATCAATCCAAGTATTCAAATAAATCAATATAGAAGTAATCATGAAATTTTTTTTTGATAAAATCTCTTCTCAATGTTGCATAGCACAATTAATGGCATTTTCTCTCCTCATGTGATCTGAGTTTTGGTTATAGGTTCTCTTTGAGAGTTGTCAAGTTCATTATTAACTCCAACAAATGGAATAGACAAAAGCTAGGCAAGTAAACACAACTTCACATGAAACTAAAGGAAAATTAACATAAATACACAAACATCATCATTATAGTAGAAATGCCTAAATATAAAACCTAAAATGTATAATTCTTGACCAGTATTTATTATAAATCTTATATTTTCTAATTTATCATATGTGTTTAAAAATATAATTATTTTTTCTCATTTTTTGCAGATCAATATCTTCCAATCTACCCTAGTCTTTAAAATTTTCAATATATCATTCAAATCAATGGCCATCAACATAAAATTTTCAATATATCATTCAAATCAATGACCATCAACACAATTCCATGTTTCTAAATCTATTGTTTATTTATCCTTGGTTTTCTATTTTTTTTTAGCATTTTCTTTCCGTAATCTAATTTACTTTGACAATTAAAAAGTTTTTTAAAATATAATTTCTTTCCAATATGTCCATGATTGATAATCCAATTTTTTTCCAAGATTCTTAACCAATGTCAGTGTGAACACTCCTGCATATGAATTTCAGAACGAAATAACTTCAATTCAAATTAGGAAACTATCATTTTCTATTGATGTCTTTGTTTTTTTCCAAAGATACATTCTGCGCACGCCATTCAAATGTAATGTCTGTCAACGATCTTTTCTTCTAAACTGTAGTAAAATGGGTCGTCATCTTCACGGGATGTGTTGAACGAAAAGCTTTACAAGCATGTGTTTTCTCAAGCAAAGAAAACTCCAGAAAAGAGGTCGTCCATCAACATAAAATTTTCAATATATCATTCAAATCAATGACCATCAACACAATTCCATGTTTCTAAATCTATTGTTTATTTATCCTTGGTTTTCTATTTTTTTTAAGCATTTTCTTTCCGTAATCTAATTTACTTTGACAATTAAAAAGTTTTTTAAAATATAATTTCTTTCCAATATGTCCATGATTGATAATCCAATTTTTTTCCAAGATTCTTAACCAATGTCAGTGTGAACACTCCTGCATATGAATTTCAGAACGAAATAACTTCAATTCAAATTAGGAAACTATCATTTTCTATTGATGTCTTTGTTTTTTTCCAAAGATACATTCTGCGCACGCCATTCAAATGTAATGTCCGTCAACGATCTTTTCTTCTAAACTGTAGAAAAATGGGTCGTCATCTTCACGGGATGTGTTGAACGAAAAGCTTTACAAGCATGTGTTTTCTCAAGCAAAGAAAACTCCAGAAAAGAGGTCGTCTTGTGACACGAAAGTTAGTAGGTCTTGGTAAAATCAGGTACCGTGTGTGACCAGAAAACTAGATGCCTCATCGTTCATTTATTATGACAGTAGAAATATAGGGGTGTGAAAAAAGGTGAGGGTTATTGAAAGACTTCAATCCTAGCTCACCAATCTTAAATTAGCTTATGCCTAGAGACAATAATTTTTTCATGTAGAATTTGCTAATTTCATGTTCATCAATTATTATTATTATACCACAGTCAAAGAATGAATTGAGCAACTAGAGTAACTGTATTTATTTTTAAATATTATTTTTATGGTGTTAGGGGGTTAAGTATATTGTGAGGAAACCGCATAGTGATTCTTATATCCCACCCTATCAAATAGCTTTCATTACTTACATTCCTTACCTATGGTAAGGATTATAATTTAGAGTTTGTATTAAAATAGTGGTACTAAACTAAAACTGGAAATACTTCACGTTGTTTTTGGAATGGTCATTACTGATAGTGATTGTTTGAACAATTTTTGTAACGTTTATTGAACTTATCACTTTTTGACTGTTCTATGCAAAGTATCCTAATTGAATTAGTTATCATAGATGACCTGCATATATGTTGACTTTGACTTTGATTTTCTTTTATGCATTAAGTAGACACACAATGGCAAAGCCCTAAGTGCACATTAAGTATTGTCCTTGAAGTACTCTGTGCATAATGTTACATATATTTATTAAACCCTAAAGCTTGCATATGTTTTGAAACCCTATATAATAGATGACCTGCCTCTTATAAATCACAGCTATTTGTTTGTCTTCAATTTCACACAATTTATATCCTCTTCTATCTTTCCCAAAAGAATGGACGGAAGGTTATATGCAGCTGTTACGTCCAGTGGCGATGTGGAGGCACTGAGGAAATTAATTGACGGCGGACATGAAATTCACCCCCAAGAGAAGAGAGGGACTGTGCCCCTTCGAACGGCTCCCTATAATGGCCCTCTTGATGTTCTCCACCAGCTTACGCCTGGAAAGAATACGCCGCTTCATTTGGCTGCCCGTAAAGGTCACCTGCAAATTGTCAAGAGGTTGCTTGAACTTATGAATGATGACATTGAGTCAGGAAACCAAGAAAGCAACCAATTTCTTGTAGCCCAGAATTTACAAGGTGACACTGCTCTGCACGAAGCAGCCAAAGGAGGACATTTCCAAGTAGTTAACGTTCTATTGGAGAAAAGCATCGATTTGGCTAATATTGTCAATAAAGTCGGCGAAACTGCTCTATTCAAAGCAGCCGAGGAAGGTCACGATGAAATTGTTGTGAAACTAGTGCATCTCACATCTTCTGACTATGATAGGAGGACATCTGATGGCCGAACACCTGTCCACGCTGCCGTCTTCAACATGCACACAGGTAACTAAAATTTTTCCTGCGTTTATTGATTTTGATTCTGATTAAAGTGGAAATTTCAACTCAACGACAGTTTAAGATCTTCCTGCAAAAACGTTTACAAATAAAATCTTTCATTGTATAGAACGTTTACAAATTATCTCTCATTCCAATTGTGCAGGCGTGATTCACAATCTGTTAGAACAAAGACCAGAGCTCCTTATGCAAGCTGATAGTTTTGGCATGACACCACTGCATAGCGCTGCCTATGTTGAAAAAGGATCAGAGATTGCAAAATTACTTTTGGAGAAAAATAATTCTCTGTGTTATGTAGTAGATATGAATGAGCAGTCAGCCCTTCACATAGCAGTTATAGAGGGGAATGTTGAATTAGTGAAAGAAATATTAACTCACGGCCAAGACTGCTTAGAAATTGTTGATAAGGAGGGAAGAAACGCTATCCACTTGGCGGCTGAAAATGCAGTTACTATATTTGAAAAGAATTCGAGGCGTATGAAAGACTTCATGCTATCAATAATGTCAGAAGATATCATCAACAATCTTGATATTCATGGCAAAACCTCCTTAGACATAGTGTTGGAGAAAATGGGCAACGACGAACACCTTTTCTCTGCAGTAAGTGATGCGTATTTTATCTAGTTTTTTCTCCTTTTAAAGTCTATTATCACTTCCATTTTATCTAGTGAACGTCTTCACTATTGCAGACGAAAGGGCTGCTAGAAAAACATGGCGCTCGCAGTACTCCAAAGATGGCGAACAATGAAACATTAGAGAGGTCACTTTCCAGTAATGACTCACAGAAGGCCCAAATGATATCAGTGAGTGCTGTTTTGATCGCCACCGTTGCTTTCGACGCATCGCTGGATCTGCCAGGTAAAGACAAGCAGACACTAACATTCGTAGCATTTGTGCTATTTGATGCGTTGGCGTTCTGCAGTGCAATCGCAACAACAATAATACTCATTTATGCAGTTTATGACAAACATCAAGACTCCCTCCTTTTGAGGAGCTCTATAAAAGGATTGTGGATAGCATTGATATCACTCGCCTTAGCATTTGGTGCGACCTTTCTCATTTCAGTTGAATCAAACCATAGTTTTGTCCGCGGAATTGTGTGGTTGATGGCTCTATCTGTTCCCTTAATCGTAAGAGATCTGATTTATCGTTCCAAACAACACATCTTCAAGGATGATGTGACTTATACAACCTTGAGCTACGTTATAGGAGGAGTCGTTTCAACTGCTTCTTTCACTCTGTTTGATAGTTGGCTGCTAATAAATATCTTCCTTACGTTAGCGTTTGTGTCGACCTTTGTGTGGACCTTGGTGACAATAATTAAATCGCCTAGGAAATCTAGCACTGTAAAGACCATAGATGATAGCATCTTGGATAGAGTTAGCAATTCTGTTTGGGGTAGAATTGCGGGTCTCCTTATATTGTTGGCAATAGTTGTAACAAATTGGGCAGAATACTTTAGGGTACTTTAGTTTATATTAGATGTGTAGTTGAATCACCACGCATATTATTTTGATGTACTAGTGTGTTTGTTAAAAAAAAAAAAAAAAGCTTATTGTATTTGGTTTTCCAGTACTATTGCAATGGGTTGCATTCAAATTTATAAATATATATTTTCAAATTTATAGAATATTTGTAACAACGTTATCTAAACTAATTTTTTAATATCAATTTATAAATCTTCTTTTTAATTGTAATCTTTTTTTATTTTTATTTTGCATAAACTTTAAAAGTACTCAATCTTATCATAATTTAACATATTATATGAAAATATATTATACATTTGCAACATGTTATGAAAAATAGTTATTACAAACATGCTAATACATTTTAAGTAATGATGATTTATAAAGATCACTTAATTTATTCTATGCCACCATTAAATTTAAATGAAAATTAATTACAAATTATTTAGAAATATTTATAACAATTACAATTATAGATTATGTTATGATTACATTTATTATTACTAATTATAATTAGGATTGAAAGTAGACTTCTAACAAGAGTTAGTGTTATAATACACGTTAACATAAAATATTAGAATTGAGGTTCAAACTAGGACTAGGGATAGACTTAAAGGAAAAAATAGGATTAGGATTTTATCTAAAATTATAATTAGGTTAAGTATTAGGGCTACAATGCAAATTAATGTTAATGTTAGAATTAAGGTTATGATTACAACTAGAATTTTAACATGGATAGACATAATACTAGAATTAAGATTAGGGTTAAAGTTAGATCAAGGGTTAAGGGTGGTTAAATATAGAATTAAAGTTATAGAGATGTGTGTATTATATAATTATATGATGTTAGAGTTTGAACATATTAATTATTATTTTAAAAAGTAGAATAATTATGCAATAACTATAAATGTTTAATCAATAAAGCACCTTCAACTTTGAATTTCAATTTGTTCATTACATACTAAAACTATGGGCACTCTCTACTACATAGTTGCAATACATATGCCTTGAAAAAATATATTATTTCTATTAACTAAACAATTTTTAACTAAAACTTGGCTCTTGTTTTTGATGTGGTACTTTATTTGCCATAAAGGTTTATGTAAGATTTATTGTTATATTTGATTATTAGACTTCTTATTTAGAAATTCCTTATTTATTTAAATAATTCATTATTTGTGAATTATTTTTCATAATATTTTAACAAGTTATGTTTAACATTTTATAACATGTAATTTAATAATTATTATACAAAAAAATTAATTATATGTTTTATTTGATATATTTAAAGAACACATTATCTAACGATTAAAAGGTTTCATTCATCAAGAATTGATAGTTAAATTTTTTGATTAAATAATGGTTATTTCTTTCTTTTTTAATGCATATTATATCTTCATATATATTAGAACATTTTGTTATACATATATCTATGATACACATGTAGATTTATAACAATTTTATGAATAGTATTGATGAATAGTTGAGATAAGTATGAGGTAATGCAATGATAAGATTTATGTGAAAAAAGATAAAATGAACTATTATTTGAGATAACTATAAGGGAAATTATAGTAGATATTATTAATTTACTCTTTAATTTGTACCAATGTTTTATTTTTATTTTTTTGTTTTGTTTTGTTATGATGGTACGATATATATTTATTTATATGACTAGAAACTCACATGAGTTCAATATTTAATGCACTTTGAAATTATTGAAAGTAACCAAACATACACTACTACACAGAGGGGTGTTTTAAGACAATATTTAAGACAATTTTTGATGAAATTGTCTCAACTTGAGACAAAAAAAATGTTTAGTATTGTCTTAAATATTGCCTTTAACCGAGTGTCTTAAATTATCGTCTTTAAAAATTGTCTCTATAAAGACAATTTAAAACAAAAGTTTTTTTTGTCTTTGCAGAGGCAATTTCACTTTAAAGACATATTGTCTCTAAGACATATTCTCTCTCTAGAGACAATAGTTGGGATTAAAATCATATTGTCCCTCAAGAGACGATATGTCTTTAGATCTCAACTATTGTCTCTCTAGAGACTATTAAAAAAGGTATTAAAAAAATAAACAATTTATTTTAAATATTTTTGTGTAGTTTTCAATAAAAATGAATGAAAAAAATAAACAATAGAATTGTCAAAAGTTTATGACAGTCAAAAGGGCTCAAAAAGGAAAAACCAATGAATAATGACAAGTGATAAGACAGAGCAGCCATGAGCTTAAAACATCCATTTGCAGTCTCTGAATATCTCATACCAACCTTAAGTTGTGTGATAGTCCTAATGGTGATAAACATAGCATGAAGGATTACCATGAGCCAAGAAGATAGAAATAGAGAGTCAAAGATCATGAATAGAATGGAAGAATTGTTAAAGTATAAAGCCCATCATGATATAAAATAATATTGTTAAATATAAACTACTAATCATTGATTATTTCATGTTAGGGTACGATGGATTTGAACCACCATCCTCCTTCTTCTAAAGAAGATGCTCTTACATTGAGCTAGCACCCTTTAAAGACTAATTTTACCCTTCAAAATCTTGGGTCTCAAAACAACTTTTGGTTTAGTAGTGAGTTTTTTTTCTGAATAATGATTGATAAAATATGACCATTGCTAGTCATTTTGTGTTTTTGTATTGAACAACTTTTCATTGCCTTGAAAATAAAACAACTGTGTTTCTTAGACACCTTACAATATCTATCTGACTCTAGCAACACAGAGAATGTACAAACATTTTGAATGATACATTTGAGTTTGTGAAATACCTACATGATCTAATTCTAATACTTAGTGTGAACCTATTCAATGCAAAATAGGTGTAAGTCATCAATCCACAAATTCAAAATAAGCTGTAAAAAGAATCACTAGTGAAAAGCCTTCAAATTGATGATTAAAACTAATACTAAAGAAATTCAAAACCTAGTGATCTATGAATCCCTGAGAGAAAAGAGGACTCTCCACCTACCTTAGCCACACTCCAGTTGGATGAAGCTCCAAGAGCCCAGGGATTTGGGCTATTAAGCCTTTTAGGAATACCAACATGCACACTATGATATGCACCGTATGAGATTGTTGTCCACAAAACAATTGTCACGAGCACTCCATAATCTACTAAGAAACTCCTCAACAACCCTATTTAAAAAAGCAATTTGTTAGTTTCAATTAAGTTTCTTAAAATCAAGTCTCATAAAAAATGATTTATTTTTTCCATTACTCTCTCCCTTTGACTGTGTCCTATTATGAAAGGTGACATCAATAAAAAACAAAAATATTCTACAAAAAGGTAAAGATGAAAAATCAAGAGTTGAACATAATATTTGTGGGCAACCCCATTTCAATTCAAAATACAACTTAAAGTAAACTACGCTAAAATAACATATGGTATAAATGCAGGGCGATCAAATGAAATTTGAAGATGAATGTCAACCATAGGAGCTGACACAGTAATCACAAGAAAGCAAATGTTTAAATGCAAATACTCCAACAAGAGCAAGTACAAGATGCATAGTTCAGTAGAGAACTGTAAAGAAAGACTAGTTTTCCAAAGGAAATGCACATAACAAATTCAAACCAGCGATACTTCTGACGAGTTGCTAAGGTAGATAGAGCCACATTATGGGAAACATGTCAAATAGATGCGAAAAGTATAGCAAACGGTTTGGACTTTGAAGAAGCCAAAAAATTAACATCAAATTTGCAAACTAGAGAAAGGCCCATGCATATTGAAATATGTGTCTTGAGCTTGATAAGATTCATATCCATTTCAATAAAAATACATTCAAGAAAAGTAAGTTAGCTCCAATATTATGTCAAACTATCAAGATCAGGCAAACATTGTACTGATATACAACTATTGTGGGGTGACAATGTTGGATTGCATATTTGCAAATAACATTTGCATAATTATTTGTATTTAAGACATTATCAATTGCTTCTATAAGATCAAAGATTGAAAGAAGAAAAGAAATTTTTTATAACATTGTAAAATTAGACAAGGTATAATTTCAGAAAACTCTAGATGAAAAATTATATTGACATCACTTTAATTTGGAGCAAAATTATTAGCACCACAAGGGCAAATATCAATTTCATGTTTGGGATTCAGAAGCAATAGTTACAAATAGATTAACATAAAAAAGAATAGCAAGATATACATGAACAACAAGATATACTTTCAAATTAGGATAAGAAACTATTTCTATAGAACATAAAAAGAAATCAGTAATGTAATTGTCATTGACTAAAGAAGTATTCGATAAGTGGTAGTTGGAGTAGCGTGTTTAAGCAATAGGGTTGAGACTTTGAGAGAAGAGCCTTAAAAATTAGGATTAAAGCTGAAATGGAAGAGCTTAAGAATTAGGATTTAGAAACAATATTGTATTGTGATTATCAAAGCACAATCATGTTAACAAATTTCCAATATTTCATACAAGTGGGGAGAACACCGAATCACATTTTCACAACAACAAAAACCTTATTTAGATTATATTTTTATAGTTCATTTGTTACAGATCAAAGACCAGATTATTTCCATCAGTGCCTTGAACAAAAATAACTTGAAAGTATATCTGTTATAATTGAATGCTATGACTTTTGAATTTAGTCTTTTTATGCTTGATTGGGTGCTTAAGCTGCAACTTATATAGAGCTCAATGCTTCATGCAAGATCTGTATATTAAATAAATACCTACAGTTTGTGCAAGATAATGACAGAGGACGGTCTTAAAGGAGATGATTTTCAGAGGTGTAAACCCTAGGTAAAAGTGCAATCCATAGACTGAAGAAAGTTCTTGTCAGGGTAAAGGAAAAAGGTATGACAACATGGAGGTAGATAAAGGCTTACAAGTCTTGTCAAGGGTTGGCCTTGTGAATGTAGCAGAGATTAGGTATGAACTAAGAATAAAAACACTAGATATGACAGTCCCAAGTGCAATCAACAACAACAATTAAGAGAGCCATTGATGGAAGAAAATGACTTTAAGACCTAAATGAAATCCTCAACCAGAGGTAATGTAGCAGAAGTGATTATCATCGGGACAAAATTTTGAAACTCAATTAGAAAAGTAATTTGATAGTAAGGATGATCATGGAGAAGCGATAATTTTTTTTGATAGGATACATATAGTTTGCAGAGACTTATAGGAAAACAATGCAATGAAGATGATACAGTCCAATGTCAATGCCTTAAAGATCTAAAACAGACAAGGAAAACAAACATAGGTCATTTGTTTACTATTTTCTTGATGTTAACTCTCACAATAGTAGTAAAAGGTTTAAAGAGCAATCAAAGGCACGGTATGACATGCCATAGTAGCCATTGAGAAAACCAAGGGACTAGTGACAGTACTGTGTAGGTAGAAGACACTCACCCATGGTTGCGATAGACAAAGATCATTGACACTTGTGTCATCTTTTCATGTATCATTATTTTCATTTATTTGGTTATCTTTAATTGTAGCAAGTTTATAAAATCTAATGCATAAGGAGAAAGTCAATGATGTAAGCATATTCTATCTTATATGATGAAAATATGGTGCTAGCAACCAGATATCTAGCTATGGGAACACCATCATCTGTAGCCATCAATGTTATTCAAATAAGAATGAAACTTGTAGGCAACAAGATTCTGAATAAAGATTCATGTTGATGAATCATACCATGGAATATCCATGTGAATTACATATCTAAAATAAATAGAATTCTCTTGTAAATGTTCCCAATTTTAAATTTTAAATTATATATTTATATATATAAAAAAATAATCTAAACTCATTATGAAATATTCCAAATATATTTCGAAGTCAAAACCATAAAAAGAAATCTGTGTACACACATCTAAGAATACTTTTGCTAGATCTAATAGAATAAGTAAAGAAGAAGTAAAGAAAATTAATGGGCAATCTCAAACAATGAGCAGAGATAACAGAAAAGAGAAAAATATTGATATTCCATCATTTTAGAAGGACAAGTGATAGTATAATAATGATAGAGAATGACAATCACTACCTCATGAAGCTAGAGATATAAGTGTGGCAAATCTGATAAGTGTCAAAATAACAGAGGGCTGATAGTCAATAATATCAGTTTCAGCCGCATGTTGACATTGATATCAAAGCAATAAATTGAAATAATGGAAGGTCTCTTCTTCTGGCTAATATTGCTAAGGCTTCTTTCCCCAAGATTAATTTTGTTTCATTCTTGGTTCTATTGGGAAGTCACTCTCCTCAAACCATCTCTGAATGCTCTTCCTATCATATGTAGCTTTATAAAAAAAAGTAACCAGATCTTTCATCATTTCTAGGAAATTGGGACAGTCATAACAAGGCCTAGACAATAGGTTTGATAGAACACAAGCTATACAACATTCCAAAGATAGCTTGACCAACAATTCACAATGATCAAGATAGTGAAAAGACAACTTATCTATGATAATCATCTTAGACAACAAAACATGTCAAAAGGAATTCCAAGTAGATAATCGCAACATTAAAGGACAGTGCAGAGTAGGTCAGATACAGTGGAAAGAAAGGGAAAATGTTTCTAATGACAGCGAGTTTGATAATGGAGTTAGAAGATAGATCTATACAAACACCCCAAGCACTATTACCAATCATGTTAGGAGTGCAGTCTTTTCTTACATAAAATGAGGGATTATTAACAGTTAAATAATAAGGTGCAATCTTCATCAAGAGGCAATAGAAAGGTACAACCCAAGGAAGAAGTATCATAGTCAATGCTTGCAAATAAAGTTCTTGACAGTGCTATAGGCCATGTCTTCAGAATGGAGGCCATTGAAAGAGTAAAGAGCCCAACTATACTCACCAAAGGGTGCTACCATTATAGTGATCTAGAAAGATTTCAGTCCAGTCATATGGCTATGTCTGTAGCAAAGATTAAAAGAGGAT
This sequence comes from Cryptomeria japonica, assembly GCF_030272615.1. Classification (NCBI taxonomy): domain Eukaryota; kingdom Viridiplantae; phylum Streptophyta; class Pinopsida; order Cupressales; family Cupressaceae; genus Cryptomeria; species Cryptomeria japonica. Next base: position 143,382,519 of record NC_081409.1, read on the forward strand.
TCAAGAGCAGTCTCAAGAAGAAAAGGAAGGGTGTGGCAGGACTCTACACAAGCAGTCAGTGAGAAATGATTTTAAGGACAGTTAAGGAGAATCATAAAATATTGATGGTTAATCTTTTGTCTCAGGTATAAAACAATAAACTAAGTATTTCACAGTAATGAAAATGGATCTCTAATGATTGTTTTTGATAGTAGCTGCTGCATATGAGAAAGGAACATGACAAAGGCTAGCATACTACATGTATAGTCTCCCCAAGAAACAACACATCATTGCCAACATCCACAAGACAATGATGGCATATCTAAGGTAAGGTTTTGAATTCAAAGATATGACAGCGATCAAGTTAAAGTACAAAAATGAGGTTTTGAAGACACAAAATGAGGCCTTTGCATTGATCAGTGACAAAGAAGATGCTAATAGTGGATCAAAATAATAGTGTGATGCTGCCATAGAAACA